>NW_026623704.1:152390-196417 GCF_030028575.1 Malurus melanocephalus
TGGAAGCATGAAGTTCCCAGGTTGTTTGGACATCCCAGAAGGGTTCTCATGGATGTGCTCATGGATGAAAGCCAGCACGTGGGTGTCAGGAAATGGCAAGATGCTTCCCCACAGATGGCTCAGCAGAAGCCTGAATTCCTTATGCACTACTGACAGAAGCATTACCCTGCTCCAAGAATGAGCTAGCTGGGTTGCTCCAGCTCTGMAGCACCTTGATTTTAGGAAAGCCCACACCTAAGAAATTGGTGGCCTACACCTGTAAGACATCGAGTTTTTCAGCATTCCCTGGGATAAGGCAGAGCCTTTATCCTCCTGGGGCTGGGGAAAGAACTTGGGGAGGAGATAATGGACTGATTATAAACCACAGGCATCTTGGGTGGTTGGTGAGCTGCAGGCAATCCTTGGGTGAACAACTTAACCCRGGACCTCTCTAGGAGAGGTTATCAAAGACTTGACTTTGACTTCTGGGGTTCTTTCTGGAGTAGAAAAGCATAAGGAAGAGATCAGATCCAAGGAGACTGCAAACTCTGGAAGCCCAAACCACTCAGGCTTTGCTTGCTCATGCTCCAGGCTCTCCTTTTTATGCCCACAACTTTTGATATGGCTGTTTGACTGCTACACACAGAGCCAGAGTTTAGTCAGTCTGTCCTATGGTTGGACTGGAGGGGCTGAGGCTCAGCAGTWCAGGAAGATGCTCCCCCTCCTCCCCCAGTCAGAGCTGTCACCTGGCAAAAGCTGCACACTTCTGAAACGAGACTCAGTTCTGGGGCAGGTGGATCTGTGCTGAGATATTTTTCTTGGACAGACCATCCACAGTAGATTTATTGGAGGTGACAGTGGCATATCCAGTGTGCTACAGTCTTCTTTGTCCCTGCTGAAGGCAGTGCCTGGGCAGTTTGTGTTCCTCCACATGGCAGTGGAGCTGCAGCCCTGGTAAGACATTCCTCCTTCCTGCCCCCACAGCTCTGTCCAGCACAGACATGTGCAGCAATCCACACTGCAGTGGCAGCTCTTCCYTGGCATGCTATGCCTTCCTAGGCCATCTGCCCCTCTCTCTCTGCCCACACTTCCTCCACTGAAAGCACATGATGTGAAACTCCATGAAACCTCCATCCTGAGGTTGCTGCTAAGCAAAGCTCCTTCCCAAGTGATAAGTGCTTCGAGATCCTGGGAGAGATGCTGCTGGAGAGAGCTTACTGTTGCAATCTGTGTGCAATTTATTCCCACAGTTTGCTTTCCTTGCTTTTCCACTGCCATGCCCTAAGGGGGCTGATGCTGTGTCAGCCTTGAGGCAGACCCACAGACCACATCCCTGAATCTTGCAGCRGTAAGTCACAGGAGAGGAAAACACWGTGGAAAATATTCACTGAGTTGTGCTGCAAAGGAGGAAGCTGTACCRCAGTGTTGTGAGGTCTTACTCCATCTGGGCTGAGTGGCTGCAGCTGCTCCCCACTCTCCTGACTCACCCCTCCTCTTGCAGCTCTCAGAAGCAATGCTGAGGCACCTTAAAGGACTGGGGGTGAGGGTTTTTCACGCTTCCCACCCTTCCTTTTGATGAGGAATTTGGTTACAGGGCAGCAGGGACCTTGCCCGTGTGCCCTGCTCTGGGAATGTGTGTGATGCTGTGCTGTTGGGACCCTCTGTTAGCAGCTGTGCTGAGAATTTGCCTCTTCAGTTCCCTCAAGTCAGGGGAGAAGCAAAGAGAGCCATTACTGGTGCCTGGCTGGCATGGGGTACTTCACAAAAAAAAAGGCTGCCAGCAGTCCTGGAAAAAGGCACACAGGGGATGTGGAGTTGGGAGGGAAACTACTGAAAAGATCAGTTAAGAATCATGCCCGCACCTGACATGGCCTGTGAAGCTTTGCTGGGTAGTGGCATCACACAACCTCTTTGTAATTACAAATCTCAAAAGCTTGCACACACATAATAAAGCCAGTAAAACCATCCCTGTCAGCTGAGAAGGTGGCACCCTTTCTGCTCAGACGGAGGATAAGACCTGGAGAAGACAAGTTATTCCCTCAAGGTCACCCCTGAAATCCATATCTGAGGGATGCAATGAGACACGGGTGGTTTTGCCTGCCAAGCACCTCCCTGGTCAGGCTACAGCTCGATGGTATTTTCAGAGAATTTGCTGAGCTRTCTTCTGCCTAGTCCACACCTCTGCCCCAGGACAGACACCCTTCCCAACTCCTTTCCTTCCCAACCTTTGGGATGTGGTTAAAGAATGATAGCAGAGGATGGGAAGGGGTATCAGGCACATCTCTTCCAAGGTCCAAAGTTTCAGCAGCACCTCCCTCTCTCTTCTCATTGTAAATCTGCCTGAGAATATGTGAGCAGAACAAGCAGTCCTTGATCTAAAATCTGCCATCCTTTGAAGAACCTGTGCTTCAGCGAAGCAGCCAGCAGTTGCTGCCTGAAGAAGGCTGAAAAGCCACTCTGCAAAGCTCTGCAGTTTCATTTCTCTCCCCCTTGAAGCACCAGAACTGTACACTAATCAAGCTATTTCTGCTACAAGCTTGGGAGGAAAGAAAGAGAGATTGTTAGTGTTAATGCTATTTTTAAATACTTTGCAGACTCTTGAATAGGATGATGATGGGGGCCGGATAAGGACCCAGACAGAGACAGATTGATGTGTGGTAAACACATCTGCTATTCTTCATTTGGGAGGCGGCTCTTTCGGCAGCAAAACTCCAAAGGTGCAGCAGGGAATGAGGATCTGGCTCACAGCCTCTGGCAGGGCTTTGCTTTGGTGCTTCCAATGCTCTSTGCCCTTTCCTTGGCCACCTGCAAGGCAGAGGGGCTTGAAGCTTTCACCCTCCCAGGAATCTTCCTGTTGCACAGTGTTTGTAAAGGTTGCTGCATTCAGGCCTGAGCCCTCACACACCTTCTGTTTGGGGGAAGTAATTGCCTCCTTTTGCATCTACTTTGCACCCCAGGGATGGGGTCTGTCCATGGAGGGCTGGAGAGGGCCTTTCCACAGATCCTCCTGCCCACCAACTAAAGAAATCTCAGGCTTTGGTCTCACCTTAGCAGGAGAGAATGTTCCCATGTGMAAGGGAGAGAACAGGATGGGAGCAGGGAGGTGAGAAGGAGTGTTGTACTGATGGAGAAGTTTAAAGAAACCCAAGCTTTGGTGACAAATTCAGGTTGAGTTTTCCCTAATGCCAGTAGCAGGTGAGAAACTTGAAGRTATATAACCATTACCTGAAAGCAGCCAGCCCTTCTGATCTCCCTGAACCATTGAGCCCCTCAGTATCCTGCCCCTCTGGAAAAGTTTTGCAAGGGGAAAATATGATTTACCTTTCAATCGATTTATGACCCATTCTTTAATGTCAAGCGGAGAGCTATATCTGATGGTTGATCTCTATAGAATGGCTTACAAAAGGAAGACACTCTCTGTTAAACTGTCAGCTTTAAGAATAATTTCTATGCCATTCTGTCAGTCTCATCTCCATTAAATTCTGTCAGGCTTTTCCATAAAGGTAAGTAAGTGACTGCCTTTGTAAGRAACTAAATCTTAAGCGAGGTACCTGTTGAAAGCGAGGATGGATCCTTCACCCCATTACAGCGAATCAATGCAAGTAGTTTTAAAAACACTGTCATACAGACCCTGACCTCAATGAGCTGTCGCCACTCAACACACCCTGACCACAGCAGATCTCTCTGCACTGCCACTCCTAACAGCCAATATTAATCTCGCATCCAGAAGGACGCAAACGGCCCTGCTTTCCACAACTGCTCTACTGACAGCCATGTGAAATCCTGCTCCCAAAAGCCGWTCATGATTCAAAATCCTTTGTCTGYTCCTTCTGGGAGGCRGAGGGAGGCTGGGGGTGGAGAACAGAGAGCAGTTGTCGCCCAGCTCCTCRGCTACATGAGAAAGTGGCTTCTGTTTCCGAGCTTCTCTCYGCTCTGCATCTCTCATCGACATCGAGTTGAACAAGACGTTCTTTTGTGTGAGGGGAATGAATGCTCCACGCAAGGGTCAAATAGCTGGGACCTGCCTCACACAGTATGGGCTTGTCCTGGGGACACAAAATTGCCGTCAGTTGTGCCCCCAAGGCTGGCCTTCCCTCCTGGGCACTGGACACAGCGGGGCAGAGTCCGTGCGTCCATCCAGCTACAGAGGGAGCAAATGTCAGGGCAGTACTGCCCCCTGCAATATCCAGAGCTGCATCCGTGCAACCTCTAGTGGCTGGGGAGAGCTTTTCTGCACTTGCTGTCCCCTCCAAGTTGCTGGGTTAATGCTTGAATGAAAGTCTGAGCATGCCAGAAGTTCGATGTAGTCACAGCTGTGAAGTCCTGTATAAAAGACCTACATGTGGAGGTCAGATAGGAAATTTCTCTTGATGTGGTGATGTTCTGATCTGGGTAACAGCTCTAGTTGTGATKTTTGGTCTTTAAATGAGARGMAGCCACAAATCCCTATGGATTCTCMSAGTCAGCCACATGCCTCCTCCAACACGCATGCAAAGTCATCTCATAAATGTGACAGAAGCTTTTTGATCATTGTCTGCTGGAACAGAATCYSCCTCCTGCTGTAGGTTATGGACTCMCAGAAAGATGCATGCTGGTCTTTGCTGGTGAACACTTAGATGTTTGTTCATCTTCCTGTGCGTATGGGGCCCTCTGACTACGTCAGATGCTGATGCCAGCCTTGTAAATCTGGGCAGAGCCTTCCTTCTCAGGAGGGCTGAATCTGTTGATGAGAAAGCAGAATTTGCAAGGCACAGGAGTACATGGCGTCCAGTTTTCTCCAGTTTTCTTTGCAATGTCTTTTCCTCTAAGCCTGCAAACTCTCCCTCAACAAGAACAGCCTCCACTACTCCAGTGCAATCCTGCTTAGGTTTCTGCTTGGGACAGAGCTTGGTCATTACAGATTCACTGCATTTAAYATTCTTTGCTTTCTGGAAATCTCCTGAGCACTGTTCAGGCCAAGGTGATTACAAGCTATGCTGAGTGGAACAGTTAAAAAAAAAAAACCAAGCCTGAGCCGAATGCCAAGACAGGCTGTTTCTGTGTCAATCAGCAATGAAGAAGTCTGTGTCCATGGGCAAAAGCAGGGCATGAACAGGGCAACAGGCTGCAARTGTGTCTGTAGAAGAACTAAAGACTCTTGGTGATTGCTGCGTTGTGCTACACCAGCAAATAGAAAGGTCACTGTGCTGGGCTCTTTGTTAAAGGCATCTCAACCTCTGAGCTGTCAGAATTGAGTACTTGTAATGCTTGGCCAGTTAATAATTTTTGCAATGTGAAACTCTATTTCCATCCAGAAATAGAGTATTGCAAAGTGTGCTAGACCAGTGTGACACGACAATGACATAAGAGGGCTCAGAAAGCTTTCAGAGCTCTGGACAATGGATGATACTCCTGTCTTCAAGAACAAGAGGCAGTGCCACCCAACCTAAAACTGGTGGAAAGACTCTGTGAGCAAAGAAATGGGATGAGCTCATGAGCACTGATACAGAAGTCCCTTCCTCTCCATCCTCCTCCATCTGTTGACCTCATCTCAGCRCTGCAGAGGACACTCTGTGTGGGAGATTCAAACGTTAATTCAGACTTTGGGCTTGCTCTGCTCTCAGCACCTCACCCACACAGATCCTGCCAATAGTCATTATTGTGATGTCTTCAGAKCTACTTCCAATGAGAAATATTGGGAGAAAAATGATGGGTGGATGTAATGCAGTGTGCTGACACCACATGCACCTTGTGCCCCACTCTTTATTTCAGTTTCTTTTGTGGTGAAAGGCCTCCTTGCTACTTCTGTGTTTTCCATCTTAGAAGCAAGAAAGGATCAGGCCAGGGATGTGAAATGAACACATTGTCCTAAGAAGGGATAATTCTCTCAATGAGAAAAAGGGTAGATACAGATATGTACTTTTGTATCCTTTAAGACTTGAATATTCTGGGAAGTTGAGTCGTGTGGCAATAGAACAGCAGTTATTGCKTTAGCTATGTTATTTTAACTCCCTCATGTGCATAATCTGTTCTGGAATAAGAGTAATTACTCCAAAGTAAGAAAATGCTTTTATTCTAGAACAGCATCTCCCTGAGGGTGAATTATACTGAGAGCAGAGTGTGAACTAGTTTTCCCTGCCTTACCAGATTTCAGGATGCAAAAACTGTTTTCTGATCTGCACCAGAATAAAAATCAGATTATTTTGAGRTTTTTATAAGTGAAAATAAATCGGAGAGATCAGGAAGAACTCTTAAGCAGCCAACTGATCAGTATCTGCTGTGGGTGGATGATCCACAGTTTGAGGTCCCTTGGTTCTCTGATCCATGGAGGGACATTTACTTGGAAATCTTGCTTAGAGAGAAATGTCCTGAAAATTGTATTAGTGTTCATTGTAATAAGTGTGTGTTCTGACTCCTATTGTCTTCGGTTTTTTGTTGGTTTTTTTTTTTTTTTAATTTGAAGTGTCCTTGTCCTTGAAAAAAGTTTCATCTTTGATAAAATCAGTTGGTATTTTCCAACGAAACACTGGTTCATTAAAAAATTCATGACCAGCCTTAGTAGTATTAGCATAGATTTAATGGTGTAATTATCTAACTATAGTTATGCTGGTCAGTTCCCTGAGGTACTAAAGCTCTAAGCTCATTTTTGTGTGTGTGTGCAAGCTCAAATGATAATGCAAGTCAAGTAATCCTCTCCCCTGAACATGGGCATCTCATCTCTTCCTGAAACCACTCTTCCTACTGGTGCCTGATCCTGCCATGCAGCCCTTCCTGGGCTCCCCACAGGTATCTTGGGGAGATATATAGGGAGATCTATATCAGCTGGGATTCTCCTGAGGTTCCCTCAGACCTTCCTAACAACCCAGCAATTGCATCCCTTGCCCCATGCTCTGAGTTTCCAGCATTGTCAGCCCCCAGGACTGCTCTCAGGCTGCTGACCTTGAAATCTCAGTTTTCTCCTGACCATCCTGCCCACCCACCAGCTTGCCTTTGCCTTCCCAGAGCATCCTCCCCCTCCACAGGCTCACTTGGAGCTCGTTGGAGCATCTGCTGCCCTCTCATTTTGGAGTCTCAGTGAACTGTCAGTATTTATCATGACATCCCATTAGCACAATCCACACTAATGACTGYGAAAGACGCATCCATTTCCATTTTCTAAAGGACTTCCACTGGCTGGAATCCAGCTGCAGGATGAGGTTGGGGAGGGTAGCAGGGGGGACAAATCTTCGTGTTGACAGAGCAAAGCATCCGTGTCATTATCAAGTGCTCTTCCCTCCAGCAGCTGTTGGGAGGAGTGAGCAATTCCTCTCTTGGCAGCTCAGCACTCGGTCAGAGCACTGCAAGGTGTGAGCTGGCTGGGGGAGAGGGGGAATTGCCTCCCTTTTGCCATCTGCATGGACAGAGCAGCTTTCTAGTTAAACTGTCCAAAGTTGTAATGCAACTTTGCAAATTTGCAAAAATCCAAAGCTGCCATTTCTCTCTGAACCATGTCTCGAGAGTTAAATCTGCAGTGGCATCCCCAGCTGGAAGAGCTGGGAGATGGGATGTAAATAGTTAGTGGTGGGTGGGTTGAGGGGGCAGGACTGGGGATTTATGATGCAGCCTCTCCCTACCCTACACAGCACTCAGTTCACCTCATGTGCAGGTCTCAGTTTCTGGGATCTATGTCTGTAAGTTAGTCTCTGATTTTTCCTCCCCAGATGGCCTCAGTGAGGAAGAATTCACTTCTCCCATATATCCAACATCCTTACCTACTCTTTTCCAACGCCTGCTTAATCCAAATCCTGTTTGTGTCCCTTTTGTCTGACTGAATTGGACTTCACTGCAAAGGAACTGAGCAACTTCACTACCAGTCTTGTGTTGAGAGAGGAAATGGTCCATGGGAGATGCTCCTAGCACTTGCTACATGATTCCAGGTAGACATAACTCACTTCTGATGCAGTGAGACCAAAAAATAGGGGTCACAAGAAATCAGGTTTGTATTCTGAGTCCAACCCTGATTCCTTGCAGCAATTCCTGGTGGCTGTTTTGGTTCAGGTGAAGGTGGAAGAGCATATGGCAGGCAGAAACCCAGRGCAATCAAACACAGTCGTGCCATTCCCTTGACTTGACACCATTTTCTCCTTGTCCCTCTCACATCCTGACTCCAAAACCTCYCACCCACTGCTGGCACAGATCAGTCTGTGTTACCCAGCACATGTAAGTGAAATGAGAGAGAGAGAACTTACATCTCTGCCTGCAGAAAACTTTTCCAGTGCACCTTTGGTGGTAAAACTTACCTGATACTGAGCTGGAAATGTYCTCTTTTGCTCTTACTCATTCCAGCTTGTCTTCTGCCACCCTGGCAACCTTGCCCTTTAGCTATTGATGAATAGCTGTGTTTGCTTTTGGTCATCTATTATCCCAAAGATATAGATTTAACTTCTGTAATACTTGCTGTAAATTTGACCTTCTAACCCTCTGACTGGTCTCATCATTTTTCTCTGATCTCCAGTTCCAGAAATTGCCAAAGTGCTGCAAGTAAACGGCTGATGTAAATTCTTGCCAGCCACATTTCCCCCCGTCTTCCTTAGGTGCCCAAAGCAAGAAGGATTATTTTCAGTACATTTTTATATTAAAATCTTCTGTTTAATTAGTGCTTCCTTTCCCTAGGACCTATGCTGTTACCAGAAACATTTCACATATCTTCTATTTGCTGAGTATGTGCTAGCARTATTTCAGCCTTGACTTTTTCAAAATGAATCCCATCTGGACATTTCTTGCTGAGGTTTCCAATCTCTCTTSCTCTGTTCCTTGTTTGCTTTGGTCTTCATTATTTCATCCCCAAGGATCCAYGAAAAGTTTCTATAGTCCTCCTTTGATGTCTATCCTTGTCTCACTGCCTGTATACTCTCCTTTTGCATTTTAATTCATTGAGAAGTTCCTYACTTATCCAAATGGGCCTTATGCTGAAATACCCAGTCTTCCTGCTGAAAAATATTGTTTGTTCCTAAGCTCTCAATAATTTTRTTTTAAGAATCAGTCAGTGCCTCTTGGCATCTTGGCCCCTCATGGCAGCTTCTTATATGATTTAGCCTAGAAAGTCTCTAAAAAAGTCAAAGTTTGCTCTGTGAAAATCCAGAGTATTAACTGCTGTTTACCTTCCCAAACATTCCCTAGATCTTAAATTCAATGATTGTGGTGAAAGCTACTTTCTGTGACAACATCACCACCYCYRYTTGTSAGCAGRAAGAACATTGCTTTATTCCTGTCAYGTTTTGAGGTTCCTATGGCACACTTGGGTCTCCTGCTGCCCTCCCAGCAGGTGTCTGGAGGGTTGATATTCCCTGTGMGGTCAAGGTTTGCACTAAGGAGATTTCTGTTGGCTGTTTTAAAAAATCCTCTTTTACTTCCCCCTCTTTGGTCAAGGGGTTTGTGATGGGACCCCAATGCAACCTCCTCACGTTTGTTTCTCTTCCTAAAGAACTTCCATGACCTGCAGTTATGAATAACATCCTACCATGGCTCTATGATCCCACATGGTCCTTCCTTGCTCATTGCAGTCTGAAAGATGGAAAGGAAGCTGGGTGCAGTTACACACAGTCCCTTCATTTCCCTTCATGTCCCTTTGGGTAAGAAACCTCTTGTACTACRTTGGTTCCCATCCAAGTTCCCTTACCTTGTGATCATCAGTGCTGTGGCACACTGGATCCTCCACTGCTGCAGTCTGCAAAACTCTTTYCTGGTGTCACTGAGCAGAAGGAAGGGTTTTCTGAGGCATGCCAGGGGAAAAAAAAAAAATCTGAAACAAACCCAGGAAGATAGATACTGAGAGGTTCAGATTCAGAATGAGGATAAAAATAATAAATAGACCTTAACAATAAACCATTTTACAGCTACAACCCGTTTTTCACTGCTGCCCTCCAAGAAGATGGGTAGTGCACATCATCTGCTGTGACAGGGTGGTCTTGCTGAAAGCAAAATGATGTGTGATGTGAGTGAGAGATTCATGGCACATTGGAGACTGTCTTGTCTTGCATGTCTGGCTGAGCTTTGTGTGAAACTGATACACTCTGATTATCTSTGATAATATGACCTGATGGCCAGAGGGAGCTCCACCACACAGCCCTACAGCAGGAAGAGCTGTGCAAGGCTTGGGTAAACATTTCTGAATAGGCTGAGAAACTCTGATGGGGTAGAGGAATACTTCCAGTCTTTCCTCCCTCTTTTTGAAAAGGCCTTTGCTCATCACTGGACAGAAAAATTAGTCAAGAGGATGAATCAGGCCCTAAGAAGAAATGTAAACAGGTGAATGGAGCTCAGGTGATTTTTGTCCTACATTTTGTGTGCCCAGTGGGAGGTTGCATATGATTCAGCAGGACCTTCTCCTTTTGATGTATTGAATGGCAGAGAGCCTAAAGCCTTTTGGACTCCAGTCCAAAGCTAAACCTCAAACACTTCCATCGCAGTTTAGAGATAAGACAGAAAAGTGTAAGGAAAAAAACCCAAAAAAAAAAAAAAAAAAAAAAGCAAGGCAGGCTGGCTGATAAAATTAATCAGGCTGACAACGAGGAAGAGCTTTATTGTTATTACCTGCAACCGAAGATAAACTACAGGCAACATGGCAAGAGCTGTTTGGGCTGTTTGGGAGGGAGGAGGTGAAGATTTTGGGATGGAGCAGTCTGAGGGGAATCTTTGAAGTTTATTTACTACGTGGCTGGCCTGAATGAAATCCCAGGAAGCTCTGAACTGCACTTCAGATGTGGAATTTTTTTTTTTTTTTGTGGGTAGAAGCAGGCAGCTGTGGTGGGAACAGGGGATACATATCCAAAGGAACAGCTAGCAGAGCTAGCTAGAAGAGCTCACAGCTTCAACAAGTTTGTCAACAAATTTGTACACAGGCAAAGGCAGAAATGCAGGGCAATGCATGATATCAAAAAAGACATGCTTCTTCCCAAAAACAGTCCTCCAAGCCTTGGGGGAAGGAAGGAAGGAAGGAAGGAAGGAAGGAAGGAAGGAAGGAAGGAAGGAAGGAAGGAAGGAAGGAAGGNAAGGAAGGAAGGAAGGAAGGAAGGAAGGAAGGAAGGAAGGAAGGAAGGAAGGAAGGAAGGAAGGAAGGAAGGAAGGAAGGAAGGAAGGAAGGAAGGAGCAGAGCTGTTGGTGTCCACAGTGAACAGAATCACTGCCTTTCCCATCTCTTCATAGCACTCAGTGCTTCCCAAGAGCTTCCCAAGAAACACAACTGCTCTGTGCTTCCCTGAGGAGGTCTGTGAGATGTGCAAACCACAAGCAGGTCCATGGCTATTCTAGACCTTGCCAGGGTGCATGACTGGTTGTCCCGTGGCAGGGATGCAAATACAAATCTGCTTTGCCACCTCTGCGAGATTTTATGAATGTCTGGAATTTTGGGGCCACAGGGAGCCTTCCAGCATCTCATGGATTTATTTCTGCAGCTCCAAGTGGAGGATGRGGCAGCCTAAAGAACATGATCTCTTACAGAACTGACTGCAGCAATGTTCAGCATCGGTGAAATTAGTTCAAAAACGAAATAGTCAAAGTGGGGATAAATATCAGCAGCTTTCTTCTTTACCTCTCCTGCTAAACAYACAGTTTCAGAGAGTTGATACCTAAAGTATCTTAAGGACACTGGGAAAATCAAAACCAAGTAGTTTCTAAAGTTGGAGTYGTAGGGGAAGTGCTGAATTACTAGCTTCAAAAAGCAAGACAATTTTAGGGGTTGAAGATTATTATCAGATGTCTATTTTTGAATTTTTGCTTATTACCATGTTCCCTGACCAATTTGCTGGGAAAAAAAAAAAAAAGAAGCCAAAAATAAGAGAAGTAAATTAGACAGAAGAATGTCAATGCACCTTTGATGCAATAACAGAAGCCCTGAGACCARAGTCAATGTTGATAAGCTCTGACTTTCGGGGACCATTTATAGCACAACGTATATGACCAAAATAGGATTGGTGGCAGTAGCCAAAAGAAGGACATGAAGAACTGTGAATTTTATATAAGGAAGAACATTTGCCCTTGGGAGCCATGGTACAGTGCTGTAGAGAGGCTGCCTGGCACTAACACAGTTCTGCAGAGCTTYCAGGTCTGTGCTTGTTGCAGTGAGATCCTCTGGCTTGCTTAAATCCACAACGACAAAAGAGCAAGGTGTCACTCAGTTCCACAGTCCTGAGGTGAAAAAAAAAAATCACTAAAAAGCCATAGAAAAAATGGTTAATCTTGGCAAGGATGTAATTCATGCAACTGTGTGTGTGCACTGTGCAGAGCAAGGGAGGCAGGACYGTCTGTCCATAGTGGCAGTGGGCTTTTGCTTCCCCAAAAATGTGTAAAGGTTCTGCTGAGGRGCTGGTGGGTTAATCGTGCTGGCAGACAGTCTGATAAAAGAAATCTAATTGCTCACAGGCTCCTGTGTAGCCAGCAGTGAGAGAGAGAGAGGAGGAAGTGCTCCTCTCTCTCCAGCTCCACAGCTCTGGGGTGGGAAAATGTTTGTGTTGCTTTCATGAGGAAATTTAAAAAAAAAACTGGAAAGCTATTCCGATTTATTATTGAGATAAAGCTGATCACCATTCCTCAGGAATAAAAAAAAAAGTCCTCTGATTGCATGGAGCCAGATCTAACACCAGAATCTGCCAAACCCTACACACAAACACACGCCTAATTGCTCAACACCAACAATGATTTTTGGCTCCCAGTAGTAAATTTAGACTCCCCCATCTTGCCCCTGGCTATGTCCCCAYCATCAGCCCTAACTCACACAGGAAAACAAGCTCAGCAAAGGGAGTGCTTTGCCTGGGGGTCAAGCAGTGAGTCAGCCTCAGAGTTTAACCAGAGAATGTGTGATTTTCCAGATGCATGCCCAGAACTCTGGCTGTATTTCCTCCCCAAACCTGCCCCCAGGCCCTGGGTGGGATTTCTTAGTGAGGCATTAGCAGAGAAGAACTGCAGAGGGTCAGTCATTTTGCTGACAGGACACTGCTTCACCTGAGGGATGCCAGAATTTCCCCTTTTCTCCATTGATCTTCTCCTAAATGATTCAGGAAAGAAAAGGCCATAGTGGAAATGTTGACTACCAGCCTTGATGCAAATGTCCAAAGTGGCCAGGTCAGTGTGGCATTRATCCTTTCAACAAAAGATTGTGGCAATAAATCTGTGTGAGGGGTGGTGAGTTCTGATGCATGAAGACAGTTTAAAACAACTAGAGATGTGTACTGTAGCTTGTCTGAACGATTCACACCTGCCAAGCAACACCCACACATTTTTATTGTGCCTGTCAGTGTGCCCAAGCTCAGAAGGGAGGAAAAAAGCTGGAATTTTTTTGTTTTTACTTTTCACTACTCCTGTTAGTGCCCTTCTGGGCGTTTTTGAGGCAGGTAACCTCCCTTCTCCCACTGACCCATTTGCTGAGGAGTCTCATGCTGAGATGCTGAAAAAAGGGAGCCAGTCAGTCAGGACCAGATCTTTGAAAGGGTCTCTGTTAAGGGTAGCAGAATTGCAGTGAGGAGCCATTGTGCCAGGGCTTCCCCGRGGCACAGTAGACAGAAATGTTATCTTCAAGAAGCAGTACCCAAAGATCACAGCTTTTTATAGCTCTGACCTCTTCAGACCAAAACTCCAGGCCAGAGAAATCATTTTTTTCCAAGCCTCAATCATTTTTTTTCCTGCAGCACTGATGCCTGCCCAAATGCAAGCCTTGCCTGTGGCATGAAGGACTCATCTTCCCCYGTCTCTCTTGCCTGTGGGGGCAGAAAAGGCAGTGAGGGCTTAAAAGAGGCACATTCTTTCTTTGCCTCCTGTTTTTTGCTTCCTTGCATCCCATCATCTTCTCTCAGGAAGAAGGTTTGGGTAGCAATCTCTAAAAATCAGMAAAACAGCAGCACAAGATCATTRGTGRCACAGCATTGGGAGASAAATTGGGAATGCATCAACCTTCCCTCCTGCCCTGCCCCCAAATTCAATGAGAACAAATTGTGCCCWAGGTTACCTTTCCCAAGCCCTTTTAGGCTGTTGCTAATGCCACCTTGAGATGCARAGTTTTGGAAAGGAGAGAGAAGAGCTCAGCCAGGAGCTGCAGGAGCAGATCTGGAAGAATGAGGTTGCTCTGAAGATGAGAATCTCCAAAACACCTGCAGAAAAGATAAGGGTGCATACACGTTTTGGGGGTAACAAAAAGGAGAGCATAAGCTTTAACTGAATGAAGCTTAAAGGGGAAAGCTGGGAAATCTTCATCTTCAACAGGGTCCAAATCACTTTGACTTTATGCATCTCAAGACAATGAGTGCAAGGTCATTTTAAATTCCCCCTGACACATATATATGGATGCAGACAGTGGGGGAATGTCCCTCTGCACATGTGTGTGAGAGAGAGGGAGTAAAATAATGCACAGTCATCTTCTTTGCCTGGTCTAAGGTATGTGAGGGAGGGATCTGACTCAGCATTTGGGGTTAGGCACTGCACCCATGAGAGAAAAACTGAAGATAAAAGTGGGAAGGTGACACAACTGCAGGGAATCCTAATGTAAAGTGTGTAGGGGTTTCATAGACAGTGTTCCTCTGGTTCTCTGACTGACAGCAGGTTGTGCTCCACCTAAAAYCAGGGCAGCTCAGAGAGGTCTGGCAGGAAGACAAGAGGGGTTGGTCCAGCAGCCTGGCTTAGCACTGTATCATTTAAACAGAACYCTGCCTTCAATTCCTCCTGGGAGATTTCATGCATCTGATTTAACATCCTAAATAAGATATCAAATATTAATACAAAATATTACCTCTACCTCAGGGACTCTAAAGCTGCCATAAACTCAAGGCTTTCATTAAATAGGCTGGAGCTACAGCTGTATTGTTCTTCTAGAAGCAGATCACTTTTTCTGTGTCAGGGCACTGCTGTGGTAGAGCTATGAGTGAGGGAATATGAGAGAAATAAGATGGAGCAAAAGAGATGATGGAAGAAGAGATACAGGGAATAGAAACTGGAAAGTAGCAGCTGGGGAAAGAAGGACCAAAAAAAGGAATGAAGGTGTCTTGATGATGGGGAGGAGAAAAGAGGCAAAATAATGGAAAAAAATATGTGGCAATGATGTGGTAAAGGAAAGAGAAAAGTTTGTGTCTGATTCACAAGGCTAAGGCATGGTCCTGAGGGGACCAAGGAACTACTCAGAAAATTCTGGGAAGCCACATATGATTAATAATTAGCTGCAAGATGGAACTGAATTTTTTTCCTTTTGGCTCTTTCCATTCTTTTCCCTTTGCTCACACTGCAAGGAGAAGTTCATCAGCTCARCCTTCAGGAGCCAGTGCTTCAAGTGCTTCGGAATTATGATCAGGGGTGTTTTGTCCTGTGAATCAAAGATTTTTCCTGGCTCTGCACAAATACTTTCCCTGCTACACTTCAGCACAACACAATACTATAAGTCATGCCAGAGGGTTTTAGCAAAAGACAGTTTTCCAAATGAGAGAAATGAGTTTAACACTCTCCACAGTGCTGTGCCACAAGTGATCTTGTGCTGATGTTTTGCTGATTTTTAGAGATTGCTACCCAAAMCTTTAAAAGCAGCAATGAGGAAGACACGAAGGAGCAGCACAGTTTTAAGATTGATTCTTCAAGGTCCCCATCTACTTCCACAGTGTATGGTCAGGAGAGAGGAATAACACATTTGCAGGTGGCAGAAAAAGACCCTCTTTTTATTTTATTTTTTTTTGAAATTAGATTTGAACAGTGTGACTCATTTGACCAATTGAATGCAAATGCAATTCCTGGGTCTGCCACTTTTCAGGCTRAAAGGAATCACAGTTTGATCAAGCAGTCTGACCTGTGCACTGTGGGTCTTTCATATTCTTATTCCATTGCTACTGWAATGGCAGGAAGAACTTGTGTTTCAAGTTTCTTCTTTTTAGATGAGCATTTAGTCTTGATTCAAGGAGAGCAGGGGAYGTGATGTCCACATCTTATGTCGGTGCTGTTTCCTGGCTGACCATCCTCTCTGTTGAAATTCATGCTTTACCTCCAGCCCAAATTTGTCCAGCTTCCAGTCAGTGACTCCTGCACTATTTGTTTTCTGCTAGGTCAGAAAGACCCCTTCAGCAGCTGGCATTTTCTCCCCATGAAGGCACTTGTAAATTGCAATCAAATCACTTCTCTCTCTTGATTTTGATAAGCTAAACCTGAGATTTTAATTGTAAGGCACTTTCTCTAGCCCTCTAAAGGTTTTTGTTGCTATTTGTTTTTTTTTTTTCTTTGATTTTTCAGCATCCTTCAAATGATGGACACTAGAGCTGAATGTAATATTCTCGACTTAATCTGATTTATGAAGGGAGACCTCACTGCAGAATACAGCTTCCTTTTGAGAGGAAGTGGAGGGACAGRTACTTATCTCTTCCCTCTGGCAACCAGGACCTGAGGCAATGGCCTGAAGTTGTGTCAGGGGAGGTTTAATTTGGATACCAGAACAAGATTCTTCACTCAGAGGGTGTTTGGACACTGGAAGAGGCTCCCCAGAGCAGTGGTCACAGCACCAAACCTGACAGAGCTCAAGAAGCATTTGGACAATATTCTCAGGTACATGTGTGATTCTTGGGGTGTCCTGAGCAGGGCCAGGAGTTGGATTCCATGATCCTTGTGGGTCTCTTCCAGCTCAGTTTATCCTTTGATTCTAAATTACTGTCACACAAACATAAAATAACCTCTCTGCAACAGAGAAGTGAGAAACACTTCTTTTTCTTCTGCATCAAAGGCTCTTATTATCTCTCTTTGTCAAAAAGTGGTACAAGATGATCACTGCTTGTCTGGTTTTGCTTCTAGATCCTCTTCAGAGTSGATGTGTCACAAGACACTCGTGGTAGGAATAGCTTGTGCTCTTTATTCTCAGGTTTTTCATTGAACCATGTCAAAATGCACTTTGTCTGTAAGCATCCACTTGCTATTGAATGCAATTCAGGGTCCATGACTGCTTTTTTTTTCTTATATTTACTACTCTGCCAAACTTTATTTCTCTATAAACTTTACTGGCTGTGATTTTTTATTTACTTCCAGATCATTAGGCATCAGGACCATTTTTGATTGTGGAGCTGTGTGAGACACCATCCCTGTTTGAAGAGTTGTTCTTCCCAACAACTCTTTTTAAAGCCTGTACATCTGTTTATTCTTAACCCATTTATGATGTGCTTTATGGATGTTGTAAAATCATCTCAGGTCTGGTTTTTAATCAGAGTATCATGTACTGCTAAGTGAACAGAAATTTATGTGGTTGTCTTCTTCAGCTAAACTTGCAAGTCCAAGAAAATCACTACAGGTTTGACATGTTGATTGGCATTAATTATATTTACTTTGTCAGCAGTGGACATTTGGCCATCTGACCTACCATTACTTGGAACATGCTGCATTTTTTTTTTTTTTTTTGCTACATTAACACAGCATTAGAGTTCTCTCAGTCTTCTGAGATTGTCCCTCTATGCCAAGATTTGTTTACTGCAGATTACTGACTCTAATCAATAGGTGACACGGTGAACTCCTTTGGACTCTTGGGTAAAAGTCATTCAGATCTGGAAACATTAAAATATCTAACCTTAGTGGGTGATGTTTAATAGCTTAAGATGTTAATAGACTGGAAAGCACTTCTTCATCCTCTTACAGTGTCGCTGTGGKTTTTTTTTGATATAGACCAGAAGAAGTACTTAAGTCCTTTTTTCCAATATATAATAAAATATTATCTCCATTAGTCATGAACCTGTACAATTGACAGAATTTATTTTGTTCCTTATGCACTGAAGCTTCTCCTTATTGCCCTTAATTCTACCACGCACTTGTTTTCAACTTATGTTTAGTATCCTTCATCAATTTTCTATATTCATAACTTCTAATTTATATTGACTGTCATCTGTTCTCTGATACAGCATAACTCATTTGTCGTACATGTCTTGCCAGCTTCTGATTGCTGCTTTGACTTTGCAGCTGAATGATCATGATGAGCTCTCAAGGCAAAGCATCCCTTTTGTTGATTGAAAAGACATACTTTTTTCCTAGCAAACTTTTCTGTAAGACCTGCCAATTTTCATTCATCTTTCATGCTTAAATTTTCCCCATCAATTTCACTCGTATTTTCCTTCTGCTGTTGAGAAATTAGTTCTTTGCAACTGCCCTCTGTTTGCCCACATTTAAGGTAATCATCTCACAGTCATTATCATCTGTAATTTTAGAAACCTTTAAACTCTGTCAGCCCCAGCATATATCCTTATAATCAAAGCTCATTAAAACAGTGCTTTCATTTTTCCCCCTTTTGCATTAGGTATGAAGAAGAGACAGGTGCTTAACTCACCTTATTTTCTGCTTTGATTTAGCACTCTGGAACAYCCCTGTACCTGCATGCCTCCTGAGTTTTATTAGGTAACACATTAATCCATATGCATTCAACATCCTTTGGTTCTGGATTATCAATAACTCTAAATCAAGTAATGACAGCTTTAACACAGACTGCCACCTCCACTTATTTTTTCTGCTCACTTTTTCCTAAACCGATTAAACCCACGGATTTTAACATTCCAGTYGTGTGAACTGTCCCACCAGGTTTCAGCAATGCCAATTATATCAGTGAGAATTTCTAATTCTTTTGCTTGTTACAGARTCTCTTTGCACTGCAGCATGAGCAGCTGAAACATTTCTTCCTCTATACGCTGCCATCTCATTGCAGTTTATCTGTGATGAGCTGAGTTCAACGTCAGTTTTTTCACTCCTGCACACGTGGTTTGTCTCACAGGGTGTGGAGTGTGTGATCTGGTGTCAGGATTGTATCCACATCCTTGTTTTWTAACAGTGGCATAGTCGAGCCATCTCAAAAACAAAACTACAAGAGCCATGAAAATCACTGCATTGGAACTTGGCACCTGTCAAGTCTGTCTGTCTTCAGTAAGCTCATGATAAGATATTTAATGCCAAGACATACTAAATRAAGGAAGGCAAAGATGTCTTTGTTTCTCATATTTACAACTGCAGGGAGATTTGTGGAAAAGGTACCTCTTGTGCTTTGGTCTAAAGATGATGAGAGCGAGTCCAGGACACTGCTGGAGGGAGGGAATCCCTTAGGTAGTAGCCATGAGTCAAATCAGAATATTTCTCTCTATCCTTTCTGCTAAATTTCTTTCTTGTCTGAATTGCTCTCCCCCTAGCTAATTATCACAGGGTTTGCTGAAATGGGTCAGTGATGCTGGCCATGTCACATGCTCAGTTGTTTGGCAATAGGATGGGAATCAGTGGCATCTCTCCCTCTTCCCAAGGGTTTTCAGAGGGCACTGTTTTAAGTCGTGCAGGCAGGAGAATCCAAAGCAGATGAGCAAATGTCCATCATAAAAGGATGCCACATCTGCAGCCTCCCTGGGGCCTGGGAAACAGGGACTTCTTGCTGAGCAGGGGACAGACAGATGGAAGAAAAAYTTTTGCAGCAGAGGACATCAAACATCAATAATAAATGTCAAACAGGAGATCTAGAAATACTGATAGTCATACACGTATAGATAGAGTGGTAATAGAGATTAAAATTTCATTATAATCCCTTGAAAAAAAAATCTTGTTTTTTTTAATCCCACAGGAGCTGTGATCTCACTCATCAGTTTCAAATCCTTGGGACCACCAGGAAAGAGAAGTTGGCCCAATTAACAAGTGTTTTCCCAGCCCACAGTGGTCTTGTTGGGGTCTCCAGGAGCAGGCCAAAGGGAGAGAGAGAGCACTGGTTCTTCCTGGAGCAAGACAAGCATCTACTCAGCCAATATCCTCATCTCCTCTGCAAGGGAAAGACTCTTTGGTTACACTCCAAGGAAAAACAGCTCTCCCCAGCAAAACACACACCTTTATCACAAATTTGCTTGTGGTCCGTGCTTATCATCAGAGTCTCAGTCACAGTGTTTTATCACCAAGTGTAACASCAGACAGAGATGTTATTTGCTCATATGCCTCAGCTTGCTCTTGTTCAGCACAAACAAACAAACAATAAACACCCAGGAGGGCAATGAGTGGTTTATCTGGGAAATGCAGCATGTAAAATGGCAATTACCCCAAAATTTGCTTCCGGCCTATGCTCACAACACAGCCTCGATGCAAAAACACGTGGGATATTGTCCAGCTTGCTGCAAGCCATAGCTTCCATTGCCACTGGACACGGGTCAGGATGGATACCTTATTCTTTTGCCTCAGATTGCAAACACTTTGCCTGCCTCTGATCCAKCTTTTCCCCTGCCATGTTCAATACACTGCCAGGTCACCAAGGTCACCAAGTGCAGCCCTTGTGCCACCCTGCGCTGAGGGAATGCCCCTGCAATGCAAATCATTCAAGAGATGCTTGGTCACCCCTCTGCTGAGTCAAGCATTTAAAAGAGAACACACCACAGGAARGGGAAAATCAGCTGTTTCCTCAGCCTTTCATCTGTGTCTGAATGATGAAATGGAAGAGGAGCTCAGTTCCATCTGAACAGTATTAATYGTGGATGGATTGTCAGCAGTGCTACAGGCAAAAAGGTTTAGCAGCAGTGTGGGTGAAGAGAGGCATATTTGTCACAACAGCTTAGGGCTCCTCAATGCTGGCAGAGGGTTCTGGATTGAAACCCTGGGATGATGAGGATATATTGTCAGGTGGCTGTTACCTTTCCTAGCCCCTTGACATCCCTGGTGAAGACTACAGACAAAAACAAAATCAAAGCACTGCATTCCAACCTGCCTTGGTGGTGCTTAAAGAGCACTCTTGGACATGGCACCAAAATTTCTACTGCCTAAGCTCTGAGCAAAGCATGATTTACACCCCAAGCCTTCCTGTGCAAATGTGCTCCATGCCTTCAGGTCTGAAGTGTCAGGATTTATTCAACCAGACTCTGAGATAAGATGACAAATTTGCATCTTCAACTAGATGTCAGAAACTCCACCAATTCCCCCGGCATGCAGCTCTACTTTGTTCCATCACTAGAGGCTCTCTTTCTTTCAGCAGGGCAGCTGAAGGAATAAGATATTCATTGTGAATAAAATAAATAACAGATAACCCTTATGCAWGTAAACTGTCCTGTGGGTCATGTATTCAGCCTGCAGTGAGAAGAACCAGGAGTATGACCAGAAGTTTAGCTTGCAATGGAGCAAAACCCTGCAGGCTTTCATAATGGACACATTACTATTCTGCTGCTGGATGTGCAGTGGTTTAGGAAAATGGGAAYGCAAGATTTCTCCAAGGTGCTACAGTCCAGTCCTTGCTGAAAAAAGCTTCTTATAAACTGAACAAGTCCCCAGCAGCCCCATATGGCTTGGGCCCTCCCTCCTTTGGACATCAGCTAAGACCAAGTGTTATGAAAGACTTTGAAGCACATCATGAAGAGAAGCAATATTTGTCACAGTGGCAGAGAAAGTTTTGCTGCTGAACATTGATTCATTCAAGGGAATCATCTCACTGAGCCCTAAATGTTACAGAACCTAAATCAGCTGTCCCTAACAATCASGTTATTGAAAACTTGTGCTTCAATCCAATGTTACTCCAAACCAAAGAGATAGAGGAAAAGAAAGATGAGTACAGCACTCCTGTATGTGCTGGTACAAATATTTATTGAAACTTATGTTTGTGAATGCAGAATTTTCATTCTGTGCTGGCTCATGCTGACTGAGAGTGCTCATAGCTGTTCCACAGGATGGTGAGGCTGGATACTGAGTGGATGCTTTTGTCTTTAAGTCTGTCTATAAAACTCAGTATAAAATGATGCTGTATTAAACACTAGTTCTTATAATAATRTACACATGCAAAAATGATCCAGGCCTGGAATTTTCACAGTGTTTGTCTTAATGGGAAGAGTCCCAAGAAATGCTAACCCTACTTTTGGTCTTCCATTTGCTGYTATATATTTCCCTAATCTTATTCTTTTTATTTCCATCTTCTTTAAACTAAGAGATCACATCCTTCTCAATCTTTCTTTAACAGCAGCCTCCCAAGCAGATAATCATTCATGTTACCCATCTCTGAGCT
This sequence comes from Malurus melanocephalus, assembly GCF_030028575.1. Taxonomy (NCBI): domain Eukaryota; kingdom Metazoa; phylum Chordata; class Aves; order Passeriformes; family Maluridae; genus Malurus; species Malurus melanocephalus. The sequence continues at coordinate 174,316 of NW_026623704.1, forward strand.
GCTTCCATTTCTACTGCTACCACTTGATGGCTGGTGACTAGGAATGAACACGATATTCCACCTGAAAGCACACTATTGATTTATTGAATGGTTTTATATTTTCAGTAATCTCTTTCACGCACACTTTCTTGCCACTGATGCTAGAGGAGTAAATGGATAAAAAATGTCTCTCAAATGCACTAAAATGGAAAATCTCAAGTATAATCTCTTCTTCCCCCTGGAAAAGTAACACATCTGACACCCACTGTGCTGCAGAAAGCACACATCCATCTTGGCTTTTCAGAGAGGTGAACTTTTGACTTTCAGTGTGACTTACAAGAAAGTTGATATTTATTGTGTTATTGCCCATTTTCTAAGTACCTGAGAAGTGGGATTCAGTTAGCTGAAAATGTGAATGGCTTTTGTTGGGTTGAGATATGTTAAAGAAGGGAATGCTAAAGGGCTTTTTTCTTTGCCAGTAACCATTTCTGTAAGTGGATTTTAGCAGTAGGCATCTGTAACTGTTTTAACAAAGTATTCTTTTTTCATATAAAATATATGGGTCATCCATAAGTTATAAATATGATAGCATAAAAATATATAGCTAAACTGAATTCCTGAAATCCAGAATATGTGCAGTTGCTCTCAGACTTGGTAATCAAAACTTCTTTTTCTTTAGGACCTTTGTTCTGAAATTTCCCCTATGAATATATCACCCCTTGAAACGCAACACATTAGCAAAGTTTGTAGTGCCTAAAAAAATAATTTTAAGAGGAGACCCTTTTTTACACCATATCCTGAGGAAAATTAAAAGCAAAAAGTTTAAGGAAGTCAGTAATTACTGATACCTCCTGACCACCTCTGGCATTCTCTTCCCAGCCATCTCATGGATCCCTAARAGCTGCAGTTGGACTTTAAGAATAGAAGGAGCGTTTTCTTTTTGCCGCTAAAGCACCAGTGTGGACACACACACAGGCAGCCCTGGACTGAATGCTGGCAGCCTTCCTGCTGATTCTGAGGTTTTTCTGCTCCTGTAAGGATTAAAGGATGAAGATTGCAGTCATACAGGCAGTTGGGCTCTATCTGTCTTGGCACATGCCAGTGTAGATAAAGAGTGTGTGATTACGTGCTGAGGCTGTCTGCTGGAGCCAATTGACAAGAGATAAATGAAAAGCAAAACAGTTGTCATTATCATCGAGTGTCTTTCTAGACACCCTCACTGACCAGGAGCCCTGTCTCACAGAATGGGTAATGAAACAGGCAGGAAGATGACTTTGCATCCACTTTCCTGCCTGTTGTCCTCTCCAGAGTCCAATACTGAAGCTTCTCAGTGCACAGCCATGCTGCACAGCCCACTCTATGGTTCAGGAGTTAGTCCTAATAAAAACAGGCAGCAGTGTGAGTAACAACAAGCAATTTATTCTATTTTTGGCTTTGAAAGTCAGCTGAAGTTATCATTATTGGTGTAGAACTAATCCAGTCCTGGAGAGCAACCTCAGTTTCCATTATAGCCGTGACTACAGAAACGAACATCACATATTTGCAGAACTTTGYTATTCACTCGTGACACCACGTTTGTCAGCAGCTCTCTTATAAAGATCTTTCCTGGGTGCTTAYAGCAAGCACTGAGCCATTAGTATGGACTTGTAAGTGCCAAGTGTGAATCTTTAACTGAGAGTGTATCTCGGGGATTAAGAAGAGTTGTGCCTCTGAATTTTAGCCAACCTGTGTTTGACGTCAGCCTACCTATCAGCAGGCAGCACAGGTGCTTAACAGACAGAAATGTAAAAAACAATAAGTTAAAAATGTAAAAAATAAGGAAGTTAGGGCTCCACGCAAATATATTGGGATTAAGAGTTTGCTAGACATGGCGCATTTTAAAGTGACATGGAGAGCTTCCTAGTCTGTTATTTGATCTTGCTCATGTTTATCCACCAAAGAATCTGAATATTTAACTGTGAATGCACACCAAAGAATCTGAATATTTAACTGTGAAGTCAGGCAGCAGGAAAATGGTGGTCAGCCAGCAGGGCTGGAGACAGCTCCTCTCTGAACAGCACTTCAAGCATCACACTCTACTGCTGTGACCAGAAATATTGCTGTGGTGGGAACGTGAGGAGATAAACAGATGCATGAAATAGATTAAATGGTTCAGGATGATAAGGTTAGGTCACTAACCATTAGTTTGATGGGTCCAGTGCAGTCCCCATCCTTGCATGTTTCCAAGATCAGAATGGACAAAGCCCTGAGCAACTCAGTCTGATCTCATAGCTGACCCCGCTTAGAGCAAGGGATTGGACTGGATGATATCCTGAAGTCCTCYCTTTCAAACTGAATTAAATTACTCTGTGATCCTGTTGCCAGGGTCCCAAATCAATGCTCTGATGCCAGAGCTTCTTCAGTCATGCTTTCTTAGCTGACTGTAATCTTGCTATCAGTTTCATTCCTTGCAATGRAAACTTTGAAAACATTCTGCATTCAGTGAAGCCAAAGGTCTAGAAAAAGAGTATCAACAGGGAATCTRTGGCTGTGAAATTCACAGGCAGAGCCCTGACTAAAATYGATGAACAGTAACTGTAAAGTCCCATCAACTTTCCCCRAACACATTTATGTTTCATTAGGAATAGCAAAATATGGTGCCCGTTTCTCACTCATGACATCTCCTCACAGATATATAGCTTTCAATTTTTTTCCAAGTTTCCCCCACCCCCAACTTTGCTTCGTTTAGATATGATCACTGAATTGTAATTTCTGTTTCATTTCATGTGGACCATCTTTCATCAGTCATATTAGGCAATTTCATCTTATTTAATTTCTAATACAAAAATGTTTGCTTGCTTTAATACCCATTCCTCAGCCTAAACAAACAAAAAATTGGAGAAGAATCAAATGCTTCTTTTATTCTGAAGAATTAAAATCTCTAAGGGAAAAAGCATTTCTCATGAGCATTTGTTCCTTTGAAAACTCATTTTTTGTTCAGAAAAAAAAAAGAAAAGCAAAGCAAGGCTTTGACGAACATATTAGCAGTTCATTCTAACCAKGATAATAAATGAAACACTCTCCAAGCAGAAAGAGCTAAATAGAGTCTTAAAACAGATAACTGCTTGTGATAGCTTTTCATGGACTGGTGAACTTCTCACAGCAWGCTCCTGCYTTGCTTCYTCCAGACACTTTCCCACCTCCAGCTTAAGGCCACTGTGCTATAGAAATCCCTATGCCATGSCAGGAATCTCTTTGTGAATGTCTGCAATGCATATCGGGGCTATATATAGTCTGAAATCAGGTTAATTGTCTATAATAGTGCCCTTCACTCTCTTTGTCAAGTTTAGTGTTGCTGGAAGATGTCACCCTGACRACTGCTGAGTCTGAAATCCCCCATCTTCCACAGGAGAGTGGAATATACTCCAAATGTACAGCAGGCTCCAGCAACTTTTCATCCATCCCTTCTGGTGAGATTGGGGTATAAGGGGGACAACTGTGGKGACAGCTTTAACCTTGACTGTTCCTCCAGAGCAGCAGGACAGGATTGCTCACAAGAGGCAGCCACTGGTAGCCAATGGCAACCACTTGTGGCTAGTTTTTAGTGGACGAGATTTGGGATAGTCACATTGTTTCAAAGTCAGAAATTTCCCACATTTTTCTGCGTATGCATTTTGATGTATATGCATCTTTTCCACTCTGTGATCTCCTGGTGCAATGCTGAATAAACGACAACTCCTTGGAGCATCATGTTCGTGGCATAAAGCAACCAGGAGAAATTATTATCACAGAGCTGATCACAGCCCTGGTGGTGCCCTCATTGACCAGGCAGAGTCCCACAGCACCAGGCAGGGCAYTGATTGAGGCAGAGTCTGCTGACASCCCCCAGCAAGGTGATGAATAAAGTCCAGGTTTCCCAGCAGGGAACAAGACAAGGCTTTCTGCAAGGTGGGMCCAATTTATCTGCAGAAAAAGAATTAATTAAGCCAGGACAGCACTGAGCACAGGTACACAGGCAACATAACCCAGGAGATGTACTGAAGCTCGGCTCTGGGCTGATGGGCAGAGGTGATCCAGCCAGGGCAGTTCAGGTCTGTTAGTGCCCTCAAGGCATGGCAGATAAAACATTGTAAATAAAGGGGAGCACCATTAAACAGAAAACATGAACACTGAACCACAGAGAGCTGGTTCATAGCATCTTGTGAACGATTGCCTTAGGGCTAAGTGTGAACTGATTATTCCAAGTTTTTAGTGGGGTTTTTTTTTTGTTAAGGGTAGAAGGTATTTTCTTTTTGCATTGGGATACAGGCAGTAATACACAGGCACAAAGAATACACATCACTCAGCAGAACAGCTGTGGATTCAACACAGTGCAGCAAGGGATATGAGGGAGAAATCAAGGGTGGGGGAAAGGAATAGTTCAGCCTGTGCAAAACAACAGAATTTGCACAACAACCCAATAGGTGAAAASAACCACTGCTGCCAGTTGTTTTCTGTCAAGGTCTAAGTGGATCACAGCCAGAAAAGCATTTCCAAAATGTACATGAAAACATGAGGCATGTTATGAGCTATTTTACTACATCTTAGAACACATCTGTCTGATCATTTTTTAAGAGCGTGTACTATGATAGATGGTGAGCAGTGCTGCTCTTGCATGAAAACTTCTGCTATTCCTCTGGCTCCTTTGGATTTACCAAGCTGCATGCCCCCAGGGGGGAGCGTAAAGCACAAGGTAAAGATGAGGCAGCAACGGGGATTATAATAACCAGAAGGATATTTATTTCTGTCCAGAAACATGGTTAGGACTTGTTAACTTCTTTGGGCCAGTCCACAGGAAAACGTGGCATACATTTTTCTCTACCATCTCTGAGCTCTCCCTCCGCACACTTCATGTGTTATTTGCACATGAGGAGGAGACTTAGACAGCAGATGCTGCAGAAAAGGGAATCAGTGAATATTTATTCAGATTCTGCACAGCTGCTCATCTCCWCTCCTCCCCCACTGTCTTTTGTTTCTTATTCATGAGGACGGGTCTGAGTGGGGTTCTGTCTGACATGTACGTTTGGGACACAGCTGTGGCGGAGGGGTTTCTGCATTAGGAAGGAGAAATCTTGTAATTAAAAGCATTCTGACATGTAGTTCAAGAGCTGTAAAGCACAGCACATCAGCGAGGGAGCCACTTACACGGCCTGAAGAGGAAAAGGGAGCAAACTGCAGACACCTCCCACAGAATGAAGTCTATTTGCATGAACCACTCATGAAATAATTACCRAGAGCAACAAAAAGCGAAGTCTGTTTGCTAATGATTCATGAGCTGGATAAAGGGKTGAATTAGCTGGATAATTTATTTGTAAAAATAATCCAGGCAGCTGTAATTAGAAGGCTGGATAGAGTGATCTAGAAAGAGAAGGAAATCATTCCCAAYAGCACATGACCTTCCAGAGGGTATTTTGAACAGAAGCATTCCTAAGAGCCTGTGAGCTTGCCTGGGTGCAGGGTGGATCTGGTGGAGSCCAAAGAACCAGGATGCTTTTATTTTTTATTTTTATTTTTTTTTGTTGTTGTTTTTTAATTTTTTTTAAGTGTAGGGATCCTTTTCTTTCTTGGCTTTGGCCTATTTGAGCGGTTGGTACTATTCCCAATGGCTTTTGGGTGTAGATCAAAGCGTTGCTGAAATCACTTTCAAGTCAASCAGAGAGCATTTGGAATTAGATCAGCAACCAGCTTCATTTTAAGAGTTAGAGATTTTCTGTCGAGCAAAAAAAGAGGKTTTTTWWWWAAAAAAAACATATTAGGGCATTAACTTTCCTGCGAGTTTCTCCATATAGCTCAGGTCTTCTCCTCGACTCCAGCTCTTCCAGAGGCTGAGATAGGGATGCCCCTTGTGTGAAGCACCATCCTCTGGGGACAGCAGATGATGAATATCCACAGGCCTGTGTGTGATCCATCCCAGCCCTGCTTGTTTCACTTGCCAAAACCTTGAGCTCAAATGGCTCCWTGTCTGTGGGCTGGCCTGGCCCTGACACATAGCAGAGGGTGACAATTCTGCCTTGTCCTCGGCTTTGCTGCAGGGCTGTTCCCTTCTCTGCTGGATGGGGAGCATGAAGGTCGAAGAGCTTGGCTGGGCCACAGGAGGAGGGGAAAGGGGCCACAGGCAGGTAGGGAACTCTTGGTGGCATCATGATCCTGTGAGGAGTCACTCACCTATTCTTCGTGCAGTGATAGTGGTCTTACGCCGCTGAAACAACGCAGTTTGGCCTTGAAGAACATTYTTTCCTTTCTCCTACGAGGTAAAGAAAAGAATCCCTTGCCATCAGCAGTTATACACTGACTATTTCTTGGGAAAAGACCTTCCACAGCTTGGAGCTGTAAGAACACTTCTCCTATGATGCTGGACAAGAACCGTAATGAGTGGTTTGATCTATGTTAGACTTTCATTCCTGTCCCCTTTGTATGTGGGAAGCCATGGTGGGGGTGGAGAGGGAGGACCTGAGAAAGAGACGGGTCCCCGGAAAGGATAACAGGTGTCTTAAAATGTCCGTTTTTATTTTTCTTCTCCTTGTAAATTTGTCCCTATCTTTGTTCCCCTCCCCAGTGTGGTAGTATTCTTAGTAGTTTTTAATAATAAATTTATTTTGCAACTTAAGTTATTCAGCCTGTCTGATCACTTTTTGGAGCATATACGTATCTTTCTCTCAATTATGTTATGTTATCTGAAAGCCATAAATTTTCGTGTTAATTGGATTTTTGCTCTCCCTTCTGCCTCTCCGGTGGGGGAAGGGAGAGAACGTCGTGGGTGTGGTGCTTTTGGCTTTCGGTCAAATTCAAACCACGACACCTACACACTTCCCCCTCAGCACTCATCTTCAGCCTCATAGGCACACTAACAGCATGAAAATGGTGGAGCAGCCCCTTTGGAAGTTATCTGCCTCCCCTGGGCCAGTGAGGAGCTCCTCTCTRAGCTCTGTTTCAGCCTAGCAAGCTGTGTGACTGGAGGATAATCGTCTGGACAGAAAACAGGCACTGGCTGACCCAAACATCAGCGGCTGTGTCAAGCTCACCTCTGCTGGTCTGTAGTTTAATCATTCCTGTCTGTTTTTGTTGACCTGCTCCAAAGCCYTTGGAACAACACTTAAAGGAGCCTTTCCTTGGAATTTCCTCACAGTGAAATGCTGAAGGGATTGCTGCAGCTACATTGCATGAGGAAGCAACAGGATAACACCATGCCCTCGGTTTTCTAACAAAGGGCTCTCCTAATTGTCCTCCCTCTACAYTATAAGAGTACTCCCTTTCAGCAGGAGAGGTGACAAAACCCTTTTTCATACTCATGGGGTGCTGCAGTTCAAGCCAAGCCCTTCTTGACCTTCCCATTGCTGGAGTGAGCTCCATCCTGCTGCCAGGGAGGGCCAAGGCTCTGCTGGTGCCAACCAAAATAGGGTGAAATCATCCCTTTATGTAGGGGATAAAAGGACCTCACATGGAGAGAAGCCTATTTTTGAATAGTGTTGCAAATTGGTGTGATAATTTTAAGGACTTGGAGATTGGTCCTCTAAGGTATATCTGAGACCTACAGTGGATTTTTCATCTCTCCCAGGGGAAAATCAGCAACATTCAAAGAGAAGCAAAGTCCCTTAGATACTGAAAAGCAGCTGTTTGTTGCTATCTAACAGTCCTGTAGAGAGGGGTTTGAGAAAAGGGTGGGAGGGAAGGGTTTTCCACCAGATCAAAATAAGACTGTGAATCATCAATGTCACACTGTTGTGAAAATGTGTAAGACCATACAAAGATGCATGGCTAGACTMCTGCAAAGAGCCGGGGGTAGCAATCCTTCAGCTCTAGCCATCGGTCTGATCTCATTTTGACAACTGGCATCACACTTCAAAATGTTTGTGGATCAGCTGGGCAGAGTCTGGGAGGAGGGTGCCAACAAAGGTCAACAAAGTGGTCGAGAAAACAAAACGTGTGAGAAAAGACAGAGAGTACTGCCTAAGCTGGAGAAGATGTCATTGGTTGAGGAGGAGGATGTGATGCACAGTCTTCAACACATAAAAAGCTGCTGCAAGAAGTATGGGATATTTTTTTTTTTTTTTTTTATATCTGTGCTGGAGAGAGGAAATGTAATGAACTGCAGCAAGAGGAATTCAAGGCAACAGATGCACTGAGGTAGATTGTCTTGGATGGGTGAGTTTCCATCATGGTAACATTAGATAAATATCTGCTAGGAATTGCCRAGATACAAGTAATTCTCTTCTGGGCAGAAGATGGGTAAAATGAATGTTTGAGGTCCCTTTGAACCCATATTTTTTTAGTAGCCCACATTCAATATGATAAAGCCTCCCACTAGTCACATGYAGGGGGATAGGGTGCTGGCACTGGAATGCATGGAGAAGGAATGGACATTCATTCCAAAGCTTGCTGAGCCTCGAGAAGGGAATCAGAKAGTTTCCAAGTCAGAATACAGCATCAAAAAGGATAAATTTTATGCATTAGAGTGCCAAGCAGGATACTGTCCACACATCATTAGGAGTCAAGGCTTTCAAGGTCTGCTCTACGCTGGCACAGAAAAGCAAATYTGCCCCATCAGCCTGTGTCAAAACCATAAAAATAAAACTCTCCCTAATGCCCAGATGCAATGCACTGGCTACTGAACAGGATTTGTTTGTCACCCTCCTGTATGGCACAAAGGTGCACAGAATACTTTGGGATGGAAGTTTCTCCCCACAGAGCCATATGGCCACGAGCAGATAACGCTGCGAGCAGCATTCATTAACAATTTCCAAATCTGCAGCAGCTGGAGCGTGGGATCATTTAAAACATGACTGATTTACTTCCTGCAGCCTTGAAAAGGAGGGATGGGTTGGAACCCAAATGCACAACACATTTCTCTGAACTTATCAAACRAAGCCACATGCATCTCATTAGCATCACACACACACTCCCAGAATTTACCTCTTGGGGAGGGTGCTGGAGAGGCTCTCAGGACAGCTGCTCAACGGAGCTTTGGCAGCAGACCAGCTATCCCAGTTGCTGGGGTGGCTTCAGAAATCGAGCAGAATGGAGAAAGAGGGAAGAATATTTATAATAATCCTAATGAAAACAGCGTTGGGCTACTATTTTATTTGAGCTGCAGCAAAAACAGCAATAAAAGCTGTGAGGTAAAGACTGTTCTTTAGGCAAAACTGTTCTGTGAAGGCTTGTAATGAGCTGCACTCACCTAAAAATAGCATTCGAGTTAACACAGTGTACCTYAATCTGTGGGACAGTGATCCATCTTTGTGCCCACCAGATGTTACTTCATTAAWTATTGACAACAGCATGGCATTTCTATAGCCCTTCATAGCGTTGAGAGAGTTTTATAAAGAGATAGATAAAAAATTAATCAATCAATTTTGTTAGACAATTAACTAGCATGCACTCTTTTAGTCTGAGATGATGCCAAGATTTTCTTTTCTTTTTTTTTTTTGAAGTGTGCAAGAAGGGAAAGACTGAGCTTGCCAGAAAAAAAAAAAATAGAAATGCTTTCAGGCTGAAAAATGCAGAATAATTTCTGAATGCTAAGCAATGGGGTTAAATGTTTAGAGCTTCCAAAAATTTTGGGCTCTGGGACGGAATTCATCTCCCTCCCTTGATTGAATGCAGACGTTTGCATCTAAGCTCATCATTGCAGACCTYCTTTATAGTCAGCAAAAAGAAATGAACCATGCCCTTCAAGTGCCTGCTCCTTGTGGCTGATCATAAAAAGAGATATTGTGGATGTCAAGGTCTGACGTAGGCATTGCACAGCTGGGGGAGAAGAATCCTTCCCCTGGCATCTCCTTTGAAAATCTGTCAGGAAAAATATTTTGAGCAACAGTACCCAGAGACAGACTGCAGAAGTTCCTGCTCTGTGGTGTGTGCAAAAGGGCGTCAGAGCTGCTGATACACTGAGAGATGTGACTTCTTTCAGCCATTTCTCCATAGAAAATGAACTGGTGCTTGTTTTAATGTGCAGGAACAGGAACACAGAGCTGATATTGTGTAGGGGATACAGCATGACCTTAAGGTTGAGAGGTTTGGGGTCTAAAACACAAAACCCAGCATTTCCTCTCTTGACAGCAGAAGCCAGCACTCACCTGAGTATTCAGAATTTCACTTTCCCAGATGAAGGGACTGAAGAACTGTTAGAAGAGACGTGATGGGAGGAGAAAGGGGAAGGAAGGACTCCCATAAACATCTTTCCATTCTGAAGACCAAGAATAGAACAGTTCTCACTTGGTGGACAGCAACATCCATCCCCACCAGCATTTTATAAATTTCACTAAAGTCCTTCCCTGCCATTTTAACATAATGTACAGTCACAGCAAAATGCAATAGATGTTTAAGGAAACAGTACTATACAAAGTAAGAACAGCACTGGTTATCATAATTATTATGAATATCATACTAATAAGATAAGATTTAGTGGTTATGTGTTGGAAGACCAAAAACATGGCAATTACCTTTTCAGCTTTCTCCTATGCAGGCTTTTCTGTGCTCATCTGAATTGCCACTCCCCAAAATATTCACGTGTTGAGAKTACTCATTACAAGTTACCATAGATTTACGCACTTGCTAAATAATGCTGAAAAATTTTAGACTTTTTTCTCATTTGTACTCTTGTGCAGTATTCCTCAGAGGGGATTTCACTGGCTGTTMCCWGGCTTGGAGAAGGACATGCAGCTACACAGGCTGAGTGCAAAGATGGGWTATGTAGGAGAAGGCTACAAGGTCTTTTATGAAGGCACGGCCAATTTTTTCCCTGGTTTTCACCCTCTCCTTCCAGAAGAACTCTATCTACTTCCACCTTGATAATAATACCTTGATTATGAATAATCTTTCACTGTTCTTGTTTGGTCTTCCTTTAAATCTCTATCACATTACACATGCACAAGCATGAAATTTCCTTTCAAGATCATTGACTAGAAAACACCAGAGATAACACTGGCCAAGCTCCTGTCACTGCTAGGTTTTCTCCTCTTTCTGGAGTTGTACCTGGCTTCTAGAAGAAACACTATTCTGTTTCTTTGTGCCACAAATGTTTGTGGCACCCTCYTGGCAGATAAAGATAATTCCTGCCCTGAGCTCTTGACTGCAGTGAAGRGGAAAAGGGAGGAGAGAAAAGAAAATTCTTCAGAACTCTTAATRTATTTTYTAATTAACWTTTATTCTTTCTGTTTCAACAGCTGTACACAGCAGGCCAAATTAATCCCTGGTAAATTGTTACTAATCCCTGTATACATTTTAATCTGTTGTTTCCAGGCAGATGAAGAAACTGCCTGATCACCCTTTACCTGCACAGGTTGCCTTCAGTGGCAAGAAGCAGAATTTGCAAGTTCAAAGGAGCTGCTAACCCTTGCAGTCCAAGATGAAAAACTGGCCAAACTTTTTGACAGCAAGCGATTTTGCCTTGAGATTTTGGGTGTAGGTTGGGTTAAAATCATATTTTTGAAGGATAATGATACTTTCCCATTCCGACTGTGGGGAAGTAAAAAAAAAGAAAAAGAGAACTTTTCAGTCTTTTTGTAACCCTCCAGAAGCGTTACTTTGGGCTTCTGCTCAAATCACTGGAATAATTTTGCCCTTCCCTACACTTTCTTTTAATAAAAACAGTTCTATCAGTGTATTCATTATTCACCTCCTAGCAGCAGAGCAGCTTCACAAGACCCTCCTGGTTGCAATCATTAATGGCACCCATCAAACCTGAAGCTGAAATACCCCAAATTTATTTAACCTCAGCTTCCTACCAGATTCCAGAATTAACTATTTGCACATCTTCTGTTGCTTTACCCGCGTTAAGACCCTCCTGCTGCTGCACARTGAGCGCTGGGATTATACCAGACATTACCACTAGATGTCAAAATGCRTCCCAAATCCCACGAATTCCTCCAGAGTCAAATGATGGAGAGCCCTACGTGCTGCAACCTTCTCAGCAACAGCCTCATRGCAGATTTTAATTTCATTTCACAARAAATGGCTGGCAAATGATTGAATTAAGAGGCTTTAGTTACTGCAGATACAGGGGTTTCTAAAGAGAGGCAGGCTCAGGTGTTACTAACAGCTACTAACTATGATTTTGTTCAAAAATTAAATCTAGCTGCTTGCACCATTAATGAATGAAAAAATTAATATAGGTCCATAGGGGAATAAGTGCACTTATTAGCAAGTGAGGCTATATTATTCCTTTATTCCCTCTTCACAAGTTTTAGTTGCTTTTAAACCAAAATCAGTAGAGGAAATCTGAGGAGCCCTTAGCTTAGAACTGCAGCTCCAGCAGCACTCATATGTGAAGGATGAAAGTCGTGATCAGCATTTGGATCAAGGATTTCCCTGCATGCCACAAAACCCACAAGAGTGGGGTAATTCCTTCCACTGGGTGATTCCTTCCATTCCATATTTTGGAGGTGATGGAGGTGCTCCCTGAGCAGATGAGCTGCACACTGAAGCCCCTAATGAAGGGTGTTAACTACAAATCCTGCKCTTCCTTCCTCAGGAAAGGACAGGTTTGAACTCCTGCCTACCACGAGTTTKATTTCTCACATGTGTGCTCCTTTTTGTTACCTTCAGGTTTAAATGACAGCTCTTTTACCACCCAGATAGGGTTGTTTCTCAGCAGAAGGTGAAGAAATTCCCATTGATCTGAACACATTTTCTGTGAAAGTGTAAAGGATGGGATCCTGCCTTTACCATGTGTTGGAAAACACAGGTTGTGAGGTGTAGGCTTCTGAAAGGACATTGTTGGGGCTCTTTTTAGCCTCCCCAACATCCTTCCTGTCCCTACCAAAAATAAACACACCGGGCCTTTTCTTCTTTAGCACTTTTTAACTGTCTTGGCTTTGTCACAAGTTGTGTCACAGGATGTCCCACATCACCACAACACACGGCATCACCACAGCGTGACACGGGCTGACATCAGTGTGGGGAAGCTGTTCCTTGTCATTATCTCCCATCAAATCAAGAGTGACCAAGCAGAGCCTCCATTCACAGCCTAATCAGGAGCATTTCATCACCTGGTTTTCACCTTCTCATTCTGTCTTACACCTCTGAAAATTGTAAGGCACCCAAATTTCCTTCCTGAGTAGAGCCACAATCCTTTCCCTGTCCAAAGYTTAGTCATGGCTCATGTCCCTGATTGAGGTTCCTCCTCAATTCCCTCCTCCTGTGGTCCTCTTTTGTGGCTGGCAAGAGGGTCAGAGGCCCCGAGGCACAGCTCTGTAATGACAGAGGGTCTGTCCAACACAGCATGGTGGCTGTCTGCYTCCCACACAGGGAATGGAGAGAGCCATGTGGGAAGGAAAGGCTGTGGTGGCCTGGTCTCCATCTGGAGATGTTGTTCCAGGCTCACAGCAAGTCCTTTTTGGCAATCCTGCTTTAGGGCATGGAGCAGCAGGTCTGAGAAGAGGGTCTCTCCTTAACAAAACAGGCTGCAGAACAAGCATGGTTAGGAAAGTTGCTGAGTTTGGTTACTCRTCCCCAAAGCTGWCTCCCCAGYCAGAAAATTTCATCTTGACACAYGATSAGGGCCTCCTCAGCAAGTGTGCTCRATCCAAACCAGCACAGAAAGGGCCTCGTGCCAACAAAACCAGGCCAAAACTATGCAATCAGACCTCCAGCATGTTTAAAAATATCTCTGGGTCCCTGTACATCCCACTTCTCCTGGCTCCTTTTCCATTTCTCAGTGYGAGGAAGGAATCTCTAGCTAGCCGAGGTTTGGGATGTGGTTGAGACGTTTYTGTGGTAAAAGGGTGGAGCTCCCTTGTTTTCTTCTTTTTCTGAGAAGTGCAGCAACCTAACAACAAATTAACAGGGGCAGGGGCAGGGACATGGAAAACACCAGGGTGCCCCAGGATAGCAATGAAATGAAGCAGCTTTTGGCAGCTTGACAATATAATTTCTCAGTCGTCATTGCTTTCTCTGAATTTTATATTTGAGGCTGTATCCTGCTCTGAATATAATGAAAAAGTTATTCCCCTTCCATGGCATGCACTCTGATATTTAGCTGGCCTAAATTCCTGAAACCACAACTAGTCAAAGTTCAATCCATGGACCAGAGGAAGAAACAGCAGAAAACCTGCCAGAGAGCATAAGATAATAAAGAACCTGAGGAAATTTCATTCTGCTCTGGGATACTCCAAAAGTGGAAAAATAAAAGAAATTGGCTGAATGAACAATTCATTGCAAAATTATTCACTGAGCTTTAGGAGCCAAATAAATGAARGGAGAACGATCCAAAATGTTTTACAGTAATAGAAGGTATGATGGTATTGGCACAGGAGGAATGGTCTTCCTAGGAGAGATGATCTGTCTCCTTATTGGCATTTTTCAGAAGCACAACAAGAGGTAAGACTCTAGAAGAAAAAAATAGAAGCTGTTTTTATCCACAACCTATAGATCCTGGGGCCCCAGAGCTGAGCTGTCACATCTTATTTTTATATCCCATTTCCAGCGTGTGAGTGTTTCACCAAGATGTTTTCTTTTCTCTCGTTTCRTATTTTCAGCAATTGCTATTGTTCTGCAGTCTCCAAACGGGCTCTGGGAACCCAAGGACGGCACGAAAAGCTGAAATACAGGAATTATTGTACCCGGAAAGGGCAGAGCAGGGGCACTGATGGGGTGACAGAAACTCCAAGGTCTCCTGGAAATGCGGCGCCAAACTAACCCTGATGCAAGAGCAGTGTGCAGTGGCATTTCAAACGGAGTTCAAAAGGTGTTTAAAACACTCAGGTATTGAGTGGCTGTGTTTTCACAAGCCTGGAATAGGCAGAAGTTMAGTGTCAGCCTGGAGTGAACAGAAAAAGAGATGTTTTGTAATTTTTTTTTCCTCTTGTCTGGAGGCTGCTAAGCACTAAGTGTTGTGGGTCTCCAGTGCTTTCTGCTTCTTCTTTGGCCATCAAGAATGAACAAAACCAGCAAACACATGAGAAATTGTGTTACTTATTGCAAAAGAGATGATCAAACTCATTTGTGCATAGCCTAGGTAAGTTTAAGATGATCCCAACTCATTTGTGAGCTGGCACAAACTGGAGTATCTTAGAAAAGCATTTGTAGTTTCCACATGACTGATACATGATTATGTCTGTTTGAGATGGTGTGCTTTAAAAATATCAGATAGCAAAAATAAAGGATGATTGGTGTAATCTGTTTTAATTATGCTTTATATTTGTAGTTATTTCTAAAACTCCAGAAAAAATTACCAGAAAACAAAACTGAACTAAAAAGGTTGCTTCCTGTTAACTGGTAATTAAAACATCCTGATTTGAAACTAAATATAGCCCTTCCTCTAAATTTGGTAGCTTTTTGCTAAACTGGCCTCTCTTCACATGTAAATAGAACAATCTAATTGCTCACATTTATTCAAATCCATAATTTGCATTCATTTATGTTAGAAAATAGAGAATGGCTTTGCTTATTTACATGATAATTATTTTTTTTAAACTTTCATTTCTGTCAAGCTGTTTTTGGATAAGAATTGCAAYTCAATTAAGATGCAGAAAGACAGGATTTTAATTCCACTTTTTATTTGATAGTGGAGCTACCCAATAGTTGTGCAGGACATAGAAGCTGATCAAAACTGATTCARCAAGGAAAGGACATAGTATCTGTAGGTAGTGAATTGAATTGTTTCTTTTTGGTTCATATGTCTTACAGGGTTTTAGAGCTAATAAATTTCAGCTTTTCAAGTGTCACTTACAGTGAGACCAAAGAAAAAAAAATCTGCTTTTCCTTGGTTTTCCAGCTTGCTATGAACTTTGTAGTGCTGTTAAGAGCAGTGGTTATCCAATCAAAATAATAATAATAAATAATTAATGAATTTAAGTACACCACCCAGAACTTCCAGAAAAGGCTGCAAATTGTAAGGAAATGAGCTCTGAAACTTCAGCAAGTTTCTTCAAGTCTTTTCACTGGTGATTTGCCTCACTTCACTTGTGTGAGATTAGGTCTTTAACACACTATGTTGAAATTTTACAATAATTTTTTTAAACAGCTTCATTTCCTAAAAGGAAGATCCATTTAATTTAAAAGTGAAAAACATAATTTAAAAACCCCAAACCCCAAAACCTAGCTCCTCCAGCAGTCCTCCCACTGCTCCTACTCATTTCACATCTAAACAAAAGTTTGTTCTAGAGGTTTCTCCCAGAACAGGACCCATTCTGTGATCACCACACGCAGATTTTTGTTGCAGGTTCCTCCAACAACCATCACCAGGTCAAGCAGCCATTTCACTGCCATCCCTGAGCTTCTCAGGATGTCATTAATCCACCTCCTTCTCCTGATTCTCCCTGCTGGCAACCTTTTCTGTTTCATGTTCAGCTGCAGCTCAGRACTTCCTCCACCTGACTGTGCTGCCAGACAAAAAGAGGGTAAAAATGCCTTTGGCCATTCAAGCAGTTGCACAGAGGTTTTCTTAGAGGTAAAGGGCTGCAGCACTGTCTTGGAGAGTCAGAAAAGGATGTGGCTGTGGACCAACCCCTCTCACATCTCCTAAGCAACCACTGAAATAGATGAACGGTCTTTTCAAAATGGCATCGTGATAAAGTGATTTGGCAAAATGCGAATATAATTTCCTGTTGACTGTTGAAGCCCCATAAATGATCTTTAGTCACTGAGCACAGTGGATCTGTGTTCTGCAATAAACAGCAAGTATGAAATAACCTCCTTCTCTATTGCAACACWAACTAAGATCACAGATTTCTTGTCCAGCTTGTCCACACTAAATTAGAAGCTGCTATAGAGACAGGCCTTTGTTTCTCAGATTGACATCCAAAATTTTCCAAGCTTTTAAGGTTTTCATCTTTAAAATTTCTCTGTACACTAATGATGGCTGTAGCTTTTTTTTTTCAGTTTATAGTTAAATCTGAGTTTTACAAGAAGCTCTCTGACACCAGGAGCTGGGACTTTAAGGTGGTTGCTATGTATGACAATAATATTACAACCCAGAAAACCCAACACATGCTGGGTTTTCTAATAAATCCCTTATCTCCTATGAAAAAAAGGCCATTCCCAATTGACTCAATTTTATTAGGGAGCTTTGAGTTACTCGAGTTGTCTTCTGTGATATGTTGAAGTGCAACAGTGTAGGGTCTTGCTTGCTGTATCCTACAGAGCCTGTCTGCGAGGGGTTAATCTGAAATGCACCTCTCCTCTCTGCATTAATTTCTCCCTTTTACTGATTTACCTGTAAAATTTGAATTGTAGCACTTGAGTTGTTCCCTGTACCCTCCATTCATCTACAGTTTCTCCCTACAAAGCCCATGAATCAGTGTTGTGTGTGCCCATGGTGTCAAAATATTATTATCTACTTATTTTTGGCTCAGCTGCGTTTCTGCTGCCAGCATGCATTCTCCTAAACTGTTCTTAAAAGTTGCTTCCATTTTCAAGTTGGAAATACTTGGTATTGTTACAAAAAGATGCTATAAAACTGTAACTCAAACGATTGGATTTGTCCCAGCATCTCTTCAGTTTCCCAGAGAACTTTGTCTATGTGGTGATCAGTGGAGGGAGAGTGGGACACTGGCACTGGGATACAGTGATCTTTCTCTTTCCCTAATTTTTGCTATCATTCAGGTACTCAACACCTTTCTTTTTTTTTTTTAATTTTATTTTTTTTTTTGTAAAACCTTTCTAGTGCTTCTGGGTCTGAAGGGAAACCCAAACACGTTCCAACTGAAGGATGTTCCTGGAATCTCCCTCAGGGATACACATGTCCTTTTCTGGCTAAGAGATATTTTGGCTCAGAGGGCCAAAAGAAGCAACGAAGTTGGAACTTAAGRTAATGGAACAAATCCATTTTGGATGCAAATCTGTGATTTCCAGGCTCTGATCATTTAGGCTGCTGTGGATCAGGCAGACCTCTCAGTCTTAAAACAAACATCTTTTCATTCTCTCTTCTGCCTGTCTTTGTTTGTTTGTTTGTTTTGCCCCCCTCCTTATTTGTTATTTACTTTGGCTCCATTTGTTTAAAACAAGCAGAAGCAATCTTCAAGTGGTTCTTGGTAGGGCTGGGGCTGTTTTTTCTCTGCCCTTACAGTGCTGCTGCTGCAGAGAATGGTGGCCACACACCACAAGAGCACAAAAAAGAGCAATGGGGTGAGGGAGAAGGGCATCTGMCCACACCTGTAACCCTGTATGTACACGAGCAGCTTCATTACAATCAGGGCAGATAGCAAAAGCTTTCCAGGAACAACCTGCTGCTAAAATGTGCTCTGGCAGGAAYACAGGATTAGGGGTGAGGGAGAACACAGAGCAGATCTTACATTGCTCCTCGCCATCCCCATTTGTTGCCTCTTGGCATTCTGCCTGTGACTTCTGACACCTCCTCAGAAATTTTGGGGCAGGGCCACACCACAGAGCTCTGAGCAGGGGGACAAAGCCCATGGTGGAGTTTGCAGTGAAGAATCACAGTCTCTTCCCATTTCTCAGCACAGTGTGTTACAAGGGGCCCTTGCAAAGCTTGGCCGCCTGACAGTTTCGTTTGCAAGAGCTCTGGCCCCTTTCCAAACAATTCTTTTCAGGTCTCATTGTTTGGTAGGAAACAAACAAGGGGAACAGAGCTGGGTGGGCACACCAGAARAGGGTCTAAATATAGCAGGGCAGGATTAGGGAGCCAGGCTTCTTAGCCAAAGCTTGCTCTAAAGATGACAAACTGGCTCTGCTGGTCTACAGAAAAGACACCAGTACTGCTGTGTAACCCCAATTACACAGGAGAGGGCTCTCCAGATGTCCCAGTCCTGTTGGCCAGCTRCAGTGACACTACACTAGCCATAAAAGTTGAAAGCAGCCTGTTAAGTTAAATAATTGTAAAGCATAGAGAGAATATTGCTGGTTCCCAGTCYGAGTATTTTCTGCTTTGATTTACACCCAGTAAAACTTCAGCATGAGTCAGGAAATARTCTGAACTACAGGTTTAGGCCACAAGGTGACAGAATGAAGGCAAGCCAAGCCCTTTTGACCTGTGATGGAAAGAAGATAACTTTGTGCCACCTTTGCCTGGAGGTRTTGAGACTCAGTGGGATTCAAACGAGATAATTTTGCTGACAGTACTGCAGAGCTGGTGACATTTCTGAAAGYAGAGGAAAACAAATGTGCTAAAGAAGTTTAAAAACATCCTCCACAACTTGGCATATCCCCACAGAAAACACATCCCGCTAGAACAGCCGGCACAGGTAAGGAAATGTTAAAGGAGAAACGTGGCTTTTCCTGAGGGAGTCTATRCAGAGCTTTAATTTTACACATCCTGAGTGGGGTAACATCTCAGGCAGAAGGAATCTCCCCACAGAGCTGATTTTCCTGCTCAGTGCTTTCAGCATTTGAGAGCACAGCAGAAAGGCAAATTGTTTTTCCACTTAACCCAGGGGCACGCCTGACCATGAAGAAAGATGTGGTGTGAGGCAGGAAGAGAAAAGGCCTAGAAGGAAGAGGGGATATGCTCAACCTTGCAGAGAAGACAATGGGAGATCATTTGTGTGATTTTCCTTCAGGGATTTAGCTCAACGAGCAGAAATAAGAAACAACAAATGTGCTAGAGCCTGCCACTTGCAGCAACACCTGGCCTTGCCTGACGCAGCTGCCAGTGCTCTCTACCCCTCACAGCTGCCATCTCTCTCGTTAGAGATGTTTGCAAAAAGGACTTTGTGTGGCTTTTGCAAACTTGGGCTTCCTCTCTTCCCCTTTTCTGCCACCAAACCCTGCTTTGCCCTGTTAGAGACAGAGAGAAGGTGTGGAGAGCAGATTGTCCCAACAGACTGAATGCCACCATTGTAGCTGGTGATCCTTCACAGGAGCTCATCCTCATGCTGGATGTTCAGGCACAATAAAAGGAATCTCAGTTGAAAGTTTGTTAAAATTAAAGTAAATCTCAGTTGAAATCTTGCTAAAACAAGATATAAGTCCCTCATACAAAAGATGATTCTTGCAAGTGATCAAGAGAAAACCTCAGAATGAAAAAAGTCAGGTTTTAAGTGACTTTTAAAAATAGCATGTAACAGGCTAGCTTTTATCCCTAAAATAGTCAGCATCCCCTTGAGCTATTTGTTGGGATTTTTATTTACAACAACAAAAAAATATTATGAAACAGCCTATATCTTCTACAGAAAAYGACCAAAATGGATGATTGCTGGAGTGAACCCCTAAACCCCTTTTTTTTTTCCCTTCCAGCTTAGTCCCTATAATAGAGATTAATTCTCAGCCCTTAGCCTTGAATCACCATTAAAATAATGCAAGACTGCTGTTTTTATGCAGTCATGTTAACCCACAACTTCCTTCTCCCATAGCAACATGATTAGCTGAATTGATGATAAGAGAGGCACATTTGAAAGAGGAAAAATAGGCAGTGAARTGAGTGCTGGTGCCCTCTGAGTGGTGGTGAACTGGGCTAATCAGAAATTATACGTGTGGGGTCTTTCACAGAATGCTGCCAATGCTGTTGTTTGGCAAAACTGAGGAGAGGAGAGATGAAATAGTTTCTTTTTTTTTTTTTGTATTATAGACCTCTGGCTCAATTTTTCATTACTATTAGAGCAGTGTTTATAGGCTAAAAGGCAGTGGAAACTGCAACAAAACCAGGGGAGGAAGAGATTGATACTTGAAACTCTTCTATCTCTCAGGCTGTGGTAGTAAAGCTGCCACACAGTGACACAGTGACGGAGTAAGGGGTGTCTGAAGGGATAGATGGATCTCCTTTGGATTTTCTCCCCTGACTGAATTTTCTCAGCTCCTWGAGATCCTGTCTGTGCTTGAGAATTCTGATTATCACTTGTCTTCACAGGCTGGTAAGATGTGAGAAGAAATGGACTTATGGTGAAGACATTCCCCATGTTCATAGATGTTGTTGATTCAGCTTTTTGCTGTGCCATCGGGTCACAAGGTGGTTCTAAGCAAGTTGTTTAATTTCTGTAGGCCCCTTTGGTTAGCTGGTTGGGTGGAAAAAAACAAGCAAAATCATTTCCTGGTTTGGTGGGAATCCTTATTGTTGTTATTTGCAGCCAGGCAATGTGTTGAAGAAATCACCTCTGTGCCATGCGACCTTGCTTGTACTCAGCATAAAGCTGCCAGCTGCCTCTTCGAAGTCATCCCAAAAATTGCTGGCAGGATGCTCTCAAAAAGACCAGTGTGCCTTTGGAATGCCTCCATCCTGGAAGGTTTGTGGTGTTCCTGCCTCACCAAACGGGTCATCTGGCTGGTAAGATGCTGGGAGGAGGTTCAGAACATGCCTCTGAGATGAAGGAAGCTTTTGCTTGTGTGGCTTGTCTGATTGTTTTTTTTTTTTTCTCTGAATGTTTTTTTTAATAGTACTGTTTTATATTACTGAGCTATCATCAGAGTTTTACACAGAGAGCCTTTCTATAATGGTCTTTATGTTGTTTAAATAAYGAACAGTTGGAGTCCCCAGTCAAGAATTAGAAATCCTCTGTGCTAGATGCTGGACAAACRTGGAATTAGGCAAATGTCACGGTTTAAAAAAGTTTGTGCTCCAAGTAAACATGAGATATGTTCCTCATCCTGTTTTCTGTATGCAAGACATCTCTGAAAGAACTRTGAACACTGAGAGAAGGCAATCTGGCTAAAAACATGTTTTGTAGTTCTGTATGCTCTGCACTAAACATCACGCTAAATTAGACTGCTTAGAATAATTTAGGTTGAAAAAGACCTATAAGATCATTGAGTCCAAACATTAACCCAGCACTGTCAAGTCCACCATTAAACCTTGTCCCTAAGTGCCACATCTTATATATCTCAGACTTCACTGCCCCTGGGACAATAACCAARCAGGTGGAATAGGCAAGTCTGCTTGGGACTGGGAGAATTGTCTGCTCCCAATATGTCAGTGACACAGCTGCTCCTCTGGCCTTATACCCTAACCAGAAAAATGGGAGAAAATCCCTACCATCCTTTTTGGTAGAGAGAGTGTTCCATTTGTTCTTCTCTGATTGCCTTCTACAACACGACTGATTTAACTTTGTTACACAGGCTTGTACTAGAAACTTCTGAGTAAAGGGGTGTTGCACTTCTGRTTACACTGGTGATGCCTGATGATTTTTGCTTTTCCTTTTTACACTTCTGTACCCTCTATGCATCCACCTGTACCCCTTAGCCCACATGCTTGTAATTCTTGAATCTTAATATTCCAGCT
>NW_026623704.1:198172-207557 GCF_030028575.1 Malurus melanocephalus
CTCTTCCTCCCCAGCTTTGCCTAATCTTGTCTGTGAAAGCTTTTCCAGGAGGGACACTGGCTTACTCCTTATCCTGCTCACTGGAAGTAGAGCAGAGMCCTGCCCTGCCTCCTGGGTTGCACAAATCCAGACTTTGTATTTTTTCCTCTCTGGAGAACATCGCCCCTTTCCCTCAGAAAAAATCCCTTGGCTCAGCACTGATTTCAGGCTCCGATATGAAATGCTTTATTTGTAAAGCCTCCCTTGTTTGGCTCCTGCTTACCTTGCCTGACCTTCTCCTCCTCCACCTCCTCCTCCTCCTCCTCCTCCTCCTCCTCCTGGCCACAGGCTCCCTGGGCAATCCTCTAGCGACCTCCCCTCTGTCCTCTTGCTGAACCTTATTCTGGCATGGGAAAAGCCACCCCTGTAGCCCAGCCTGCCTGGCAAGAGCTCTCCTGGAGCTCCTCATGTCTTCTTTCTCTCCTTGCAGCACACTCCTCTTTCATCCCGCTTGCCATGCCCATTTCCTCTCTCCGGTTCTCTCTTTCCTCCACGGGAACAGGGAGCTGGGCAGAAAATCTACAGCATCTGAAAGASCCTCTGTGAATAAAGTGGGAATATTCCCTGTTTTGTTTCTAGCTTCTCTTCCCTGTTAGAAGTGTTATTTTTCTTGTCATGGGGGYGGCAGCCTCTCTGCTTTCCCCACTGTGGTACCATGGTGGCAATGCCTCCTGGTGGGTCCTGCAGCCTGCTCTGGACAMTCAGGGTCTGCACATGGTGCACAGGGCTCTCCTCTGCCCCTTGGGGATTTAGCTCCCTTCCTGGTGGGAAGAGGAAGCTCTATTCATGCAGGAGGGATGATTTTATTTATTGAATTTATTTTAAAATGAAGCCATCCTCGTTTGAAGACATCCTGTTTGGATAAACTTGCAAGAGGGGAGTGGAGAAACCCTATCAAAGATGAGTGCGGGTAATGGTGATGGGGCAGGAGGGTGGTATAGGGTGTCCCCAGGAGAAGGTGGACACAGACCCCRTTAGTGATGGGGCCTCCATCTGGAGGAGGAGACGGGCACAGTGAGGTTTGGCATCTTGTTTGGCTCATGGAGGGAGGGAGGGGTGAGCACAGGGGCGTTCAGGATTTTAAAGAAGATGGTGTTGTCACTCGCTGTGCTGAACCTGTTCTCTCGGCGCTGCTCTGGTGCTGGCACTCAGACATGAGAGCAAGTCTGGGAGGATGTGCCTCCTCCCCGAGGGGGCAAGGACAGGGCTTTATCTTCCTCCAGAAGGCAGCCAGGCACCCAGACAGTGGGAGGATTGCCCTGAGCATCCTGCTGTCTGTGAAGCTGTGCGAAATGTGGCCCTTGGCAGGAAGGCAGGATGCGCTGTGGCACGCGATGGCTTTGGCGGCACACCRCGGGGTGGGATCCCGTGCACTGACTCAACATCAACACAACATTCCCAGAATAAATTCAAGGAAGTTTTGAGTGTTTCTTGAGGACTGAGGGYTCCTGAGAACAACCGCTGCTCTGGTTGCTCAGTTTTCCTCCATAGCCTGTAAGKGGGAGCAGAAGGCAGGGAGGTGACAGGCTAGACATCTCTATGACACCTTCTGCAAAACAATTTTCCCCTTAACCTGACAGCCATCAAGCTGTAAAATGGGCATAATTATGATAATTGCAGTGATAAACTGCACAGTCAAAGTTATAATTGTGCAAGGTCCTTCACTATGGCTCTCGGTGTCTTTTCTTAGGTGTGAAGGGGTAGCATGCAACACTTTTAAAGAAAAAAAGTCACCATACCAACAGACAGAACCTGAATTGATTTTGGCAGTGGTCAGAACACACACAGAGGCTTGGTTTCCCTGAAAAATCATTCTCAAGTGAGCGAGGCGGCGAGAGGGCTGTGGGAGAAGATGGGAATCCTCTGCCCAGTGAGAGTGCAGAGCCGAGGGTTATGGAGGCAGGTGGATTAAGGGAGTCCTTTGCCCCATTTCCTTGCCAGTTTTCCTCCAAATCAAAACTACTTTMCTTATCTTTGTTCAGATTTTTGGTGAAAAGCTGAAATCTGCTGTTTTTGTTCGTTCATTTTTCCACCAGACCCATACAACTGCATTTGGCACAGAGTAWGAGAGGGGTCAGTGAAGCCTTGGCAGAGCTAATTTTGCTTCCCTAGATATGCTGATGGGCAGAACCAGCCCTGTAAAGAAGTCTGAATTTTTGGGATAAAAAAAAAGTGAAAAAAATTCAAGGAAGTGTTCCAATGTGCCAACATATGTGTGTACCAAAAACCAGACTAGAAAAGTGTTTGCGGGGTGAAGGGGGCGATGACACAGCCGAGACTCACAGCCTGAAGGCAGATCTGTCCCACTTCCCTTCTTGCTGTACTGAGTAATTTCAGCTCTTATCTAAACCCCTTTGTTGGYCAGGGGGAGCCTTTTTTTGGGAGCTGACTCTAAAGTATGTGAACTTAGATGCCCGGACAGCATCTGTTTCTGCTTGCCGGGGAGGAGGGAGCTGAAGGTTTCCCTCCTTCCCCCTCTCTCGAATTCCCCAGCTCTCTGTCCCCTTCTAGCGCTTCAGCAGCTCCAGCCTGCACCTCTGTAGAGGAAGGCAGATCCTGGAGCTACAGAGTCACCTTTGAGGGCAGGAAGAAGTTTTGCAGCGAAGGCGAACAGAGGCAGAGATTTGCTGGAGAGGCTCCTGGTGTGTTCGCCCCTCGCCGGACCCTCCTCGGGCCTTTTTTTGAGCTGCGGGCTGGCGGAGCAGCAAATCCCCGCCGTGATTTCCTCCCGGGCAGCCCGTTATCTGTCGGCTGTCAGGAYAAATTCCCTTTTCCTCCCCCTATCCCCATCCCTGTTCCCCAACTCCTCTCCCCGCCTTCCCTCAGCCTCTCGCTCGCTTGCGCRCACACACACACACCGCACCGTAGTGCCAAAACGCGTCCTCCGCCCCCCTCCTCGSCTAACTTCCTTTCAGCATTTTTTAGAGCTGGATAATCCTAGGATTTGTAAAACGGGGGAAAGGAGAGAGCGAGTGAGCGGGAGTCAGGACAGGAAGCTGGTTTCTCATTCCTCCAACTGTCCGAAGGCAGGAGGAGGGGAATGGGGGGAGCCAAAGAGGAGCCTTGTGCGGAGTCTTCCCCGGTCCCTTTTCATTAGTCCGTTTGAACTTCCAGTCTCCTCCGAAAGCCAAGAGGAGGACGACCACAGTGGGACGCTTTCTGCTGCAATTGGCGACAGAGCGACTGACGAAACCCAGGAGGTGGCTGTGGAGGGTCCCGGGATTGCGCTGAGGGACAGACATCCCCCCGACCATCTCCTGCCCCCCAAAATTGCCAGCTCTGATGCGGGCACCCATCCACCACCCACTCGCCTGTGATGAGAACCCTTCTGGGCTCGGGCTATGATCGCTGCTGCTGCGGGWTCTGGAGCCTCCTCTCGCCCTGACCTTCTTCTGCCACAGGAGCAGCCCAGCATCTGGTGGGGATTAATGTTTGCTGCTCTGGCTGGACGCTGTACGGGACCCCCGATGTTGCTCCCCGGGAGCGGGACACGGGCGGTGGTCTGAGGAGAAGAGCAAAGATTTTTGTCGCCCAGCGTGAGGCCGGGGGGAGGGGGGCAAGGCAGGAGGGGGGTGAACCTCTTTTGGGACTAACCTCATGAAGAACAAGGGAGCCAAACAGAAACTCAAGAGGAAGGGAGCCGCSAGCGCGTTCGGCTGCGACCTGACGGAATATCTGGAGAGCTCTGGGCAGGATGGTAAATGCTTCTTTATTCTCACTRTGGTTGCTGAGAAGCCGAGCGTGTGTCCCCCCTGTTCTTACTGCTAGGACTGCAAACCAGACCTTTCCAAAAGCTGAGGGTTAGACCACCTGGAGCTGATTTATCCCTGGGAAGCGGAGTCACTGCCCCGTTACTCACAGTGAATGAACGATCGGAAGATTTGCTTTGGTGATGCATCTGCRTGACCCTTGCATGAGTAGTGCTGTGTGTGTGTGCAGGGACTGGGATGGGGCTCTCGGGCTGTCTGACTGTGTGCAAAAACAGCCAGACATCGGTTGTGATGCCCTCTCCCATCTGCCTGGCTCTGGAAGGGAGGAGCAGGCTTTTAGGGAGTCGGTTTTGGAAAATCTGAACTGTGCTCAGCATTGCCTCCTCCAGGATTTCAAAATCCACCTTAAGTCCATGAGACTGGAACTTGGGAGGACTGTAGGGAAGAACTGGACTCCAGTAGAGTTTCTGCTGGATGGAGACAGGACAGAGGCTGGGTTATGGGGTGGAGTAGGGTGTGTGGTAYAGGAGGCATCTGAGCTAACATATTCACTATCCTGCCCACTGTCTTTCACTCCTCCCCTTGATTTCACGCTGCCAGGTATTGAATGAGAACACAGTAGCTCAGACAAGAGGTAACTCCAATAAAATCAGAGAGCCCTGAGTTTCAGGTGGTCAGTCCTTGATGAGGGAAGGAGCAGAATGATTTTCCTTAAAGTGTGTTGGGTGTGAGTTTGGCTGGTAGGAAGACCTGCACTTAAGCAAGAGGGAAAAATAAATACATGCCTGTTGCCATCCCTGATATTAGCATTATGATCCAGGTTTAGCATTATGTTCCAATTTCAATTAACCAATTTTACCAATGGCAAGGTTATTTCAAGCAAATCAAAAGACTTGTAGCAGCAAATGTCAGCTTTGTAGGAGGAGAGCTGTACAATCAGGTCTTTCATTTGCTGATGARCATGGAGGATGAAGTGTGGTGTGGAACTGTGCTGGCAGAGGGATGGGTTACTAACAGGAGTACTTTCCATTGCACAGTGAAAAGGGCAGCAAATGTATCATTAAGATAAAATATTATTTATGTGTCTTATAATATTATAAAATATTATATGTTTATAATATTATAAAATATTATTTAAGCTGCATTTATTTAGGTAAGAAGGAAAATCAGTCCTTCCCCTTGCATTGTAGGTTGTCTGTAACAGGTACTGTATCTTTTAATTTATATGGCTTTTATGGCAACAGAATTGAAATGGCAAAAAATAACGGACTTAATGAGCTGATGCCCCTTTGCCAGTGTGAGGTGCAGACAGACAAATTCCAYCCAGTGCTACCATGAACCTCTGTGGTGGAGGAACTATTTACAGATGTTTACAGGAGCACTTTTAAACAATACAGGGAAGGCAGGCACAGGCAGTACATTCACTTGAAGAAGCAAGGGGAATTTTAAAGGCAAAAACATAGTAACTGCGGTTGAAATTAGGCCAGAAGGGCAAAATCTATTACCTAAAATCCCATCTTTCTTTTTTTTTTAAACAGTTTTTTGAGAGCAAGAAAGAAAGACATTTTCTCAAATCTTGTTTGTGGCATGGTTCACAATTACTTACCTCTCCGTGCTAAGGAGCAGTGAGGAAGAATAGGAAATTCCTTTGCTTTATGCAGTACTGCTGTTTGTTCAGTGGCACATCCCATTGCCCAGTGGGGTCCAGAAATGAAAGACTCTCTTCTAATAGGTTTATTGSTAAGGGTGTAAGTTAGATTGGTACAGTTCCATTCACCAGGACAGGGGAAAAGCAATTAATGTATTAGAGGTATTAATTTTGTTGGTAGTAGGACTCTCAGKATGAATAGGAATGACCAAGAATGTTGAACTGATGTCTTGGGGAAAAAAATGAAGGTTCAGATGTCACCAAGACATCCTAAAGTTGCAACTCAATTAGAAGAGCATTTAGGGTATGAGAGATTTTGGGAGAGTAGAATTGTCCTGCTCAGAATTATTTCTGGTGACAAGTCAGTGCTCTTGCAAGCAGTGAGTTTGGTAGGGCTGTAAAGCAGTAGCTGTCTCTCTGCTTTAGACCTGTGTGTTTAATTGGTGGGATGCAGGCTCAGGTTGTGAAGCAATGAAGTTGTAAAACTCTTCATGGTTTCTGGGAGTGACGACGAGCAGGGGAGCACTTTGGCTGCTGTCCAGCAAACATTTTGTCGTAGACCTCTCTGAAAACAGGTTTTAAAATGCACCCAATAAAGGTTAACTGGAGGAGAAGGTGCTGTAGGCCAGGCAGGACATGAGTCATGTTGGTTGTGCTTTCCGTGCTCAGGTTTTGCTTTGCTCCATCCTGCAGTGTCGTTGTGTGTGACTGCTCCTGCACGGGCAAGAAGAGGCACAGATCTGCTTTGCTGTGCTTGCCAAGGGAGCACAGRGGATGGCCAAGGCTAGGGTAGACAATTCAACTTGGAATTTTTCCCTGTGGGTCCTTTACACGACCTTTACAGTTAGGGGGTGCTGCATTACTTGTGCRATGCTTTGTGCAGGAGAGGCACAACTTGAGTCCCTGCATGCTTGTGGTTGTTGATGAGCAGCTTGTGCTTTCTGCAAGGACCTTAGTCCCTGTGTCRTTGCCAAATTCCAGTGGAGAGAATTATATTCTGCTAAAGGTATCAGCATTTCCTCTCCTCTCATTTAACTCTTTAATAACCTGCTATGTTTGCTTCAGAGACAGCTTGAAGATCCCGCTGTCTCCCTGACCAGCTACATGTATCTAAGCCTCTGGTAGGAAACTTCACGATAATACAATAAAGCTGCAGCAGAACTACAAAGTATTTTAAAATGATCAAATAGGAAGACTTTGGCAGGTACAGTGAAGTAGCTCAGGAGCCAAAACTGTGATACAAAGCCCTTAGCCATAATTTGATACTTCACATCTGACACAGGTCAATGGTGATGGACAGATCTGGCTGGTTATAAACTCAGATGTGTTGAATTTTCTGTGTTTCAAGTCAGTTCCTGTCACTACCACATTTGACCCTRCTTGGCCTTTTCCTGCTGGCAGTCTCTGCACAGACACTGGTCACACTCCTTACGGGGGCAGTCTGCTATCAGTGCACACAAACATTTAAAGTCATGACTCAGGCCACAAAAACCACGACATAAAATCAGTGCTTTGGGTTCTTTGTCTGCTTTCTGTTTTCCAAAACTTCAGGGTGCATCTGAATTATGTTTTCMAGTGTTTCTCTGGTAAGAGGGCTAGAAACTTGGGGGAAAAGAAACTTCTCTTCCTTCTTGCTAAAATTATCAAACATTGGCTTATATAGTAATGTGTATGAGGACAAGCTCACATCACACATAAAAGAATGATGGCTGGCAATAACAATGAGGAAAAGTTGTCTAATTTAACATGGTCCCTCTTGTGTCACTGCCAGCACTGAAAGCACATTTGAAGGCAAGTGATCTTTTGGAATATAAGAGCTTCACTAGAAAGCAGTGTTTGTGCCCAGGCTTTGGACATGGAGAGGCAACCATGCAGGAGGAAGAGGGCTAATACCCTCTACTAAAACATTTTCCTGTGCCAAACTTTATTGAAATGTACGAATGCAATGAGGCTTACAGATAATAGCCTCGTAGGATTAGAATCATGTTTTGGCCTCTTGGAAACCAGCTCAGTTTGCAGAGGAGAACACATTGTCCCTCTGCTGAAGTCAATGGGAGCTGCACTTGAGGCTCTCAGTTCCTGTAATAACTACAGTATAATTTTCTGGTGACAGATGGGCCAGCAGAGAGGACAAGACACAAGTTTGTGCACCATCTTTAGCTGGGGCAGGACATTCTGAACTGCTTAAGAAAATAGACACAAAGAACAGTGTTGCTTCTGCTTATATGACAGAATTGTTGTAAGAGACAAAGCTGTTAGAGGGACTAAATCAAAATGGAGTTTAATATTCCCAATGCTTCTAACTGTGGGAGATTCAAACTGGGATTTCAGGTATACAGCCAGGAAAAACTTCCTCCTTTTMAAATAGAAATGCAAACACCATCTACAGGAATTGGACTGTGATGGTAAAAGATAATCCAGTCTCTTGCATAGGAACTGCTACTGATCCAGACCTACCTTTGCTTCACATGCTTAGACTTGGTAGGACTTGGAAAAAGGCTGAATTGTTTCCTTCATTTTTCTGGTATGCTGATGCCTAGATGTTGCACTAGGAGCTGCTCCCAGGACTGCAAAGAGCCAAATCTCAGGCTTGATGCCTTGTTCTTGTGGTGCAGGTCAGCTCTGTGTGTCTGAGATTCCYCTGTTTGCTGCAGAGTTAATTCTGCTGTTGCTGTACCCCTCTGTGGTTTCTTCCACATCTGTTTCCTGCCTGATGTTGTCTGGTTGGGATGCAATGAGCTCAGCTTTTCCCCTCAGCCCCCTCCCACACTCCCCACAGCTCCCTCGATGGCTCTCATCCTGTAGCACCCAAAACACTTTCTATCTCTTCATCTAATGCTGCTCCTTGGCTTTGTTTGTTACTTGCTTGAGAAAAAGGGCTGTTTGTTGCTTTGTTTGAGAAGTTTAGAAGCCACCAACTCCCTTGTTCTCCACACTTGAGGCTCCTTCCTGCCCCAGCAGAGAAAGCCAGCAGCACTCACTGATGCTGGGGAGGGAAGAGGAGCTGTTGTCTCCAAATGTAGCACCAGGAGACAYGAGGAAACCCTTACAAATCCTCTGATTGTAAATTGGGAAAGGAGACAGCAATATAGCTCTCCCATATGACATCCCTCCACTGCTTCTGCCTTGTCACAGCTGGGTTTGAATGAAAGAATAAGGGAAGTTTGCATTTTGCATTAGTGGTGTCAAAAACGGGACAGGTCTGGCCACTGCTGACTCCACAAGCAGGTTCTTTTTCTGAGAGCTGCAGGAGGTTCTGACTTTGCTGTAGGATAGGCAAGTATTTCTAAAGGAAAGCAGTAACAATAACTTGTTAGATCAAACTCCCTTTGGAGCCAACCATTAAACCTGCTACACAAATATGAAGAGCTTTCCTGGGCACTGTGGCTTTCCCTCCTCACACTTGGCTGTGTTTGTGGGAGAAGAGCATGTCAGGATGAGCATGAAGGTTCATGCAAATCCGTAGCACAAGGATGTGTGTGCCCCACAAGGCATTTGTGTTCACTGGGTGCATTTTTTTAAGCTGCCTTTYCTGTGGTGATGTTTCAAAGTGAAGGCACGCCCATACTTTTGGGTAGGTGCTTTTGATTAGTGATGCTTGCAGGAAGTCCTGGGAAAACTGCTTAAAAGATCATTAATGGCAAAGTGGAGGAAAAAGATGAGGCTTTTTTTTTTTTTAAAGTCCCCTTGGAAAAATGAAAATGCCACACACTCATTTAATCTGCTGCAGAAGAATGAAGAGCTGCATTCATCCCGCTCTCAAAATTAGAAACTGTGACACTGGGGATTTCTGTCTCAAGAACCGATCAAGCTGAAAAGAAACCTTTTTATGGAGCCAAATTGCTTTCAATCTAGATTTCTTTCCTGACCTGCCTTACTCTGTGGCTCTGCAAACACTTGTCTCCATTCAAGGAAGGAAGCAGCAGGGGCTGGGAGGAGAACAGGACAAGAACAGCCTTTTGGGCTGCCTCGGAAATGCTTTAGTCCT
>NW_026623704.1:207728-211738 GCF_030028575.1 Malurus melanocephalus
TGTGGATATTTAAAGCTGCACTCCCTCATCTTTGTGACAGGAGCAAAAGGGACAGTTGAACTCTAAAGTTTTGGGGGGGAGAGAAGCAGGGTTATATATTTTAGCAGAGTGCTGAGAGTTGAGTACATGTGTTGGCAGGTGGAGGAACTGGGCTTTGAGGAGAAGGCAGCTCCTCAGCCTTTCTGTGTCTGCCAAAGACATGAGGAATTTTACTGCTAAAATGGATACTGTGGAGGAAATTATAAATAATGTGAATACTTGCATTTTCTCCACCCTCTCTCACAAGTGGAGCATCACACTATGAGCCCCACATACCAGCCTCTATGGCAACAAGTGAGAGCAAAAAGACACTGAGAACAACGGGAACAGAAGCCATCTGTTTGCTTCTGTTGCTTTGCTGTTCCTTCTTGTTTTGGACSATGTTAGTGTTACTTCCTCAATCTGTTTCTGCTCCCTGGGACCTGGATTTTTGTGTCTCTGTGGCACAGTGCTGGTGTTGTTTAACATTCATRTTGCAAGCTCAGCTCCTTGTTCTGTATTGACTTTCCATTGCTRGCTCTGTGTGATCAGCAGAGAGCTCTTGCACGTCGCCTCCTGCTTTACATTTCCCTTCCTGAGCACTGCAGGAGGCAGACGTGTGGTTTGCATGCACTGAGCCCCACTTTGATCCTGCCTTCRCCCCCCACCCCTTGCAGACAGCATGAACCACATCTTGCCTGCAGATCCTACGTTAGGACACGTATTTTTGATTTAGCCAATGTTTTCTCTTTGTTAGCAGCAGCAGCTGATTTCATCTGAACTTGGAGGGATTCACTGGTTGGGGTGTCGCAGCTCTCAGAGGTTCAGGGCAGTGTCTGAAACTCTGGCAGGGCACAGAGGGTTTGGGGTAGACCTGGTTCTAGTTTGGAGAGCTCAGGACACAAACAATTCCAGAGAAAGCTTTGTAGCATCTGTAACTGGGCTTTGCATTTATGACGCAGTTCTACAGCAGCGACGTTTGCTGGCAGCCAGGGTTGTGCCAAAAATGTATGTTCCAGTGTTTCTCCTTTAAGGGTAATAAGGGAAATGAAAACAGCCTGTCAGTAATGGTATAACCAGCCCTGCTCTGAAGGGCCAGGGTTGGGGTGGCTGTCAGATTGACTGCCCACATCATGGCTTGGGCTGGATCTCCATCTGGAGGGTGATTAAAGGATGGAGAGCTACCAGCATCTGCCTGCACCACCAAGGTGCCAGACACACTTAGAGCTTTGACATGGAAACCTTCAGATGCCTTATTGCACTGCAAAGGCTGCTCMATGGCTCCACTGCTCCTTGTTTCAAGGGCAAATAGGGTTCCTAGCTGCCTGCTAATGGCTCCTTTCCATACATTCCCAGAGCCTCAAGCCCCAGCTGTCCTTTGTTCATATGCCAGAGCCTTCAGCCTCTCTGCTGATAACTTCAGTTAATGTGTTTTGCATTGTCAACAACTACATAAACCACAACAACAACAACAAAAGAAAAAGAATCTGCAGTATGTTTACAATGGACACAGATGGAGAACAGTGCAACATAAATTGAATTTAGTGTTAAATGAAATTACGTTGTGCAACTGTGCTGACTGTATTATTAACTTTCATGCTTAATTCAATAATGTAGGCTCTGKTTTCTACATTTATCTGAAACCACAGGCAGACTTTCTGATCTTTTGCACCAGTGTGATTGCAGATATGGAAGTACTTAAACATGGGTTAAGACCAACCTTTTTGTCAGATGGGGCCTTTTGTTGGGGCCTTTGCACATGATGAAGTTTTAGACACCAATACTAAACTTCACTCTCACTCAAGGGCCAGATCACTGCATGTGAGAGTGAGGAGCTCAGCCCCAAAGGCTACAAGTCTTAGTGGACAAGAAAGTCCCAGTCCTCCTTCATTTCAACTCTCTGCCTTGAACACAACCCTGCAGGTGGATTAAATTCCCCATTTTCACCCCAGTGTGGGCTCTTTTGATTTTCACAGTGCACCAAAAGGGGCAGAACAGAACTCACACTTTTCACCGTTTCTTTCAGTTCCTCCGCCTCAGTTGCTGCATTCCCATTTGGGAGCAGCCACCTGGCCTGGGTGCAAAGAAGCCTTCTCCATCCTGGTGTCAGCAGCTGATGGTGTGTGTGACACAGGTCCAGGCAACCTTGGGTGGCTGCTAAGAATTAGGGGAGTTAATGTCAGTACAGGAGGAGTTACCTTAACAGCAGTAGAAAATGTTAAAGAATCACAGAATAACTGAGACAAAGAGGGACTTCTTGAAATTACTTAGACCAAACGCTCTGCTCAAGCAGGGTCTACTTGAGCCAGTTGCTCAGGAGTGTGTCCAGTTGAATTTTGARTATCTCTAGAGATGAARACTCYTCTCTACAACYTTTGTGAGCAAACTRATCCAGCCTCAGMCTACCATCAAAGTWAAAAAGYATTGTGTTCAGATGGAGTCTCATGGTTTTTAATTTATGTATCTTGTACCATCAGTAGGTACAACAGAGAATAGACTGGCTCCCTTTTCTTCATTCCCTCCCAGCAGGTCTTCATTCACAATGATAGATCCTTCCTGATCCTTATCCAGGCTGAACAATCCCAGCCTCTCCTCAAATGAGAGATGCACCAGTCCCTTCATCATCTCTGTGGCCCTGAGCTGAGCTTCCTCCAGTGAGTCCTTCTTGTTCTGTGGAGCCCAGAGCTGGACACAGGACTCAGCAGTGCYGAGCAGAGGGACAGGATCACCTGCCTCAGCCTGCTAGCAAGTCTCCTCCTAATTCTTCTGATGTTCTWAGTAATCTTTACAGTTACCATCAGAAATTTTCCTTGGTATTCTAGTTTTGGCTGGCAATTCAATCAATAGCTAATGTGTMATCAGGACTTTGTAAAGGATCCTTTCTGCCTTGGTTAATTCTCCTTCTGCCCTGGTTCATGCTCAAAATTAATTGTCTTTTCACAAAGAGCYCCAGTTCTTTAATATTTTCTGAAGTTTTGCTGCTGGTCAGCTCCAATAAATTAATTTCTCTAATACGCTGCCATGCTGCATCTTCTGAAAGCTGTGCAGTGCCTTGGCTTAATAGAAARTCTA
Organism: Malurus melanocephalus; assembly: GCF_030028575.1. NCBI lineage: Eukaryota > Metazoa > Chordata > Aves > Passeriformes > Maluridae > Malurus > Malurus melanocephalus. The sequence goes on from NW_026623704.1 coordinate 210,819, forward strand.
CAAAAAATGCTTTAAAGCAGCACCCCTTTCTCGGGTGCTGTTTGTAAGGGCTCTCCCTCTCCTCCCCCAAAGCTGCTGTGCACAGAACCAGCATTGTGGCCAAGCTCCTTTCTGCCAAAGCGTGTCCAGCAGACTGGAGACTGAGAAACATTCCTGCCAAAATGGATACTGGGGGAGCAATTATTATTGATGCAAATCTAGCATTTCCTCCATCCTCTCTCAGAAGTGGAGGATCACATTTTGAGTCCCAGCCTCTATGACAACAAGWGAGAGCAGAAAGATGCAGGGAACAGCAGGAACAGAAGCCGTGTTACGTGTTTTCCTCCAGCACGGGGCTCGAGCAAGGGGAGGGGAAATGTGCATCCCTTTGCAGGATTCTCAGCTGTGTCTGCTGCTCTTAGAAATATGCCCTGAGCAGCTGACTTGGGTTCATAGCAATTTATCTCCAGCTCCTCACTGCCCTCTTCTAACTCAAGGCTCAGCTAACTAAATGCCTTTGGAAATGCTATTATCTCCTGTGCTCTCTGGGGCCAGGAGCAGYGTGGAGATTTATCATCTGGAACAGGAGGCTTTGTTTAGTTCCATAAAGCASAGAAGAGTTAAAGAACAAAAAATAAACCAACCCCAAACTGAATGCAAAGCTTTCTTTAAATCTCATGTCCTTTCTTTGCTCCCTCCGATCTAGGAGTGTGCATGTTTTTTGTTTTGTAATGCCATTAAATACTGTCACATGAGGAAGTGGTTAGAGGAGATATACCTCCATCTCTAAAATAGGGATTGAACATCCCAATGGCCAGGAGATATTCCTGATATAACTAAGCTGTGTAATTTATTTCCTGAAGAACATTAGACAGAAGACCACGTCAGATTCTTGAATACAAACTTCTTTAAAAGAATGTTGTTGCTGGTTTTCACTAAAC
>NW_026623704.1:211918-229444 GCF_030028575.1 Malurus melanocephalus
GTATGAGTGTGTGTGTCTATCTGCAGCTGAATATTTCAGCTGGGATATTTTTGAGACCGTTGGCATTCTGCGTTTACCATCTCAGCAGCGAGTGTGGCTGTCAGTCCCGCTGCAGACAGGCAGCTTTGGCAGCTTTGGCAGTTTTCTGGCATGCAAAAAACCCTTTGCTCCATGTGCAACTGGTGCTCATTTTCCTTCTCCTCCTCCCCTGTGGTGCTGCTTCTGGTGGTRGCAGTCACACCTCAGGAGGTTCAGAGGTGGGATCAGGCAGGGTGAGCCTCCTTCTGCAGTCCTTAAATCTGTGCTGCAATTTGTGTGAAATAAATAAGCTGTCAGGGGACTGAATTGTTTGCTTTCCTTGTGCAAAACCAGAGGGAGAAACAGCTTCACCATCTTGCTCTATTTTCTCAGTGTGCTCCACTTGGTAGTGCATTTCCCTTACCCTTGCTCTGGTCAGGTAATTTCAGATACACAAGAGGCTAAAATGAGAACAAACTCTTGTGAGATTTATTGCATCTTCTGCTTCTAATCAAGCCAGAAAAATAGAGCAACAGACCTCCTTCTATAAGCCTGTTCTCTCCATTCCAGTCCCAACTGGAAACCAGAAGTACAACAAGGAGGAATGCAGGAAAAAAAAAAAAAAAAAAAAAAAAAAAAAAAAAAAAAAAAAAAAAAAAAAGTTAAAATAAATGTCCTGGAATCTCTGAGAAGAGTGTGGGGTTTGGCCTGAGGTAATGGCTCAGGGGTGCAGAGTGGGTGTGGAGGATTCTCCCTTTTCTCAAGTGTTTTCAGYTCCTCCTACGTAGTTGTTTGCTTTTTTTATCCCCCGCTGCTCCCTGTCCTCCCCCCGGTCTCCCTCCATTTCAATGACTTTATTGCCAGGATGGCAGTGTGCACATGTTGCCAAAGTCAATACATCAAGCTCTGTGCCTGCRGCAGGCTTAGGAGCAGTAAATGAGAAGAGCTGGTCTTGATCCATTGAGTCCATCATTCTTCCCTCCTGGCTCCAAAGTGACTTACATTCGCTGCCCAGGGTTCGCTGCGTAAAGCCACAAACGGGGGCCAAAACGGGAAATTCAGCTCTGTATCCCAGGAATTTCAGTTTGGGTTCACCCTCCAGACTTGCCAGAACCTAGATGAGGAATGGAATCCCCTGCAGATCRGGTGGGCACAGGTGGCCCAGTGGCTGCTGTCATTGTCCCCATGAACAATGTCCTCGGGGTGGCAGGCAGAGCACGGTGGTAAAAGGCTCACAAACCTGTTTGAGGCGGGGAGGAACCGATGTGACAAACACAAAAGAGAGCTAGGAGTCCTAATTAGTCCTCATTTCTATCCTGCTAAAATATCCATCTGTCACTCTGCTGCGATAATGAGATTTGAGAAGATTAACTGGATACTACTTAGGCCCCTCAGCATGGCAGCTCAGTGAGGGTGCTGCTGTTCAGCTCTAAGCCACGCTTGCAGCAATTACACCCTARGAAGGTTTATGTCTGGTTAGCGCTTGCATGGGAGTGGCCCAAAAAAAAATCTGCTACAGGAATGGGGCGGGTGATTCAGAAGATGGCAAGCATAGAATCAGCTCAGTCAAATTGTTGTCTTGGCATCATTTGGGGGAAATGTTGCCATTTGGGCACAGGGTAAAACAGGGACTGCAATACTTAAAAAAAAAAAAAAAATCTCCGGTTTATCATTTTCTTTCCATGGAGATAGTGCATCTTTTACACGTGCACATGCTGTGCTGTGTCTTTTCTTTTGCAGAAGCAATTTCTGCTGGAGCTAGGATTTATTTTTTTCATCCAGTGTCCTAAACTRTCACGTAGTGTTTGTTGCTCTGCCTGGCTCAACAGCTGCCACCTCCCAGCCTAGAGGTGGGTGGAGTGAGTCTTGTTTTTGCAGTTTGTGAAATATTTCAGGATGTAAGGCGCTCATTAAATTATTGATGTTAGCTCTTGGGCATTAAASAGACGTGAATTGCAGCTCTGGATCCACAGGGCTTTAGAGGCTTATCCCTGCTCTAATAATGGCTCCCTACTTGGGATTTTTCATGCATCTTTTACTACAGATTTGAGCTGACTGYGGAGTGGTGGGAGGATTTAGCAGATGGACAAAGGGTGACCGCAAAGCTTTTCTTTGCAATATTGTATACCTATGAAGCAAATCTGATTGAGCTTTGGTAGAAAAGGGAGAAAGACACATGCATGTTTTCTTTAGAATGGGAAAAATTAGAAAAAACGTGTTCCTGCCTCTTGACAGAACATGTTTGCAGGGTATGAAAAGCTTTTGAATAGTTGTGATTCAAGGAGCAGTGCAGGTGCACCTGCCATCAATTCTTATGCTTAAGGAAAGATATTTTAGCTTCTTATGTACCTTATTTGTACCCGTTTCCCCAATCCTGCCTCCTTGAAAGGTGGCTGGCAGCAGCAGGGCTGCTGGCTTTACCTCGTGGTGATAGCAGTACAGAGGTTGGGACTTCCAATGCCACCCTGTCTGTGTGGTACTTTCACCTCTTTGGCAGTGAAAAACAGAATCTTGGCTGATGTGGGGCATGGGAGGGAAGGCAGCAAGCGTGGCACCGTGAGCTGTTGAGATCTCTGGGCAGCTTCATGGGCTGCTTGCTGGTTCTCAGGGAACTGACTGCAAACACAAACCTGTGTATTGCAGGAAGATCCTCTCCTAGGATTGTGTTTGAATGGGAAGCGTTCAAGAGGATTCTCCCTTCACCTCCCCTYTCCCACCCATTCTCCCCTCTCTGCTTCGGGGCGTTGTGGTGGTGCAAAATCCTCCTGTTTGTTATGGGGCAGAAGAAGGGGTGAGGGCCATCCCTGACCCCCTCCTCCCCTCGGCAGTTTGCATGGTAATGAGCTTGTCCCTTCCAGACAAACCCACAGCCCAACAGAGCAGCGATTGAGAAGCTGAACAATGTCCAATTATCCCAGTCCTGGSAGCAAGAGGCCACTCCCTGACACGTGGGCTCCATGTCCCTTGGCCAAATGGCTCCTCAGCCTCCCTTGGCTGCTTGGGGAATTTGACACCCATCAGCAGTTTTGGCTGAGTGTTTTCTTGAGCTATCAGCAGCACAGTTACCTGAAATATTGGGAAGATCTCCATGTGCACCCCGGGCAGTGCTGGTGGCTACAAAGGGACATGGAACTCACGTGTGGAGTGAGATTTTGCACCCTCAGCTTGGCTGCCTGTATCCCACATCCAATTTGGTGACCTGCTGGAGGTGTAAACTGCTTAAAAGTGCACCTTGTGCTTTTCTCTTTGCATCCCTGTGTTTGTGTATCGGTGAAGGCTGAATTGCTCAGATTGGAGTTTGAATTTTGTGAAGGAGGTGGCAGGAGTCACACATGACCCATAGCAAGTTCTGCTCCTGCCACTGCCTGGGGCACTCCTTCTTTTTCCACATGCTGCCTCCCTCACTGATTAAATGATGCTGAKATCATCTTATTTTTGGTGCAAAGTCCCCATTATTGTTGTTACTAAATGTGAAGWTTCCTAGCTGTTTTCATCACCCAGTACTGAAAAGTGTGCTCTGGCAGCGCTGGGGAGTGACACACAGGGTGAGAGGGAGGGCAGGAAAGGAGCAGGCTCACCCAGATTGCCTGTCCCAGCAGGTTCCATACCAAGAGCCTCCAAGGGAGGTTTGAGGAGCTTAGGGTGGCATTACATACCCAGGGTTCTTTGTTCTGACTTGGTGAGGCCTCTGTCCCCCTATGTGACCATTTAGCTTTGAACAGAACATGACAACCATTTGCCACATAACCTCTGGGGTTAGGAAATGGAAAAAAACAATGCAGCGTGTATCTGAAATAGCAGAAGAGATTACCCTAGGCTGGAACTTGGCTAGGATGCTTCTGCTAATCTTGCAAAAAAAAAAAAAATAAGGAAACCAAGCTAAAAAAGGGGAAAAAAAAAACCCGCTACAAAGAATTTCTGCAAGACTGCAATCTTTATTTTATAGTCTCTGATTTAGGAGGGAGAATATGCAATAACATGGCTTTCCCTTTGCACACCATGGGACATGGTTCATTACTCACTCATGGATAGGATTGCCCCTTACAAGTTGCCTGCAGCAGCTTCAATTGATTCTGGTTTTGGGACCAGGCCCAAGCTTAATTTATGGATAGAAGCTARTGATAATACATCCAAAGAAACAGCTGGGAGGAAAGAAGCGTGGCAGAGAAATGGAAAAAGACATTGGAGGAAATGGATGGGAAAAGGAAATAAGGGCAAAAGTGGAATGGAGACAAGCATGTGAGGAAATTCCAGTACACTTGAAAGGGAGAAGGCAAAGGTTGGAAAAACTAGTCTGAGGGCAAAACTGACTGTATTGGAACAAATGGAGACTGCTAATGAATGGTAGAAGAGAGAGGGCTGTAAATGGGAACAAAATTCAAAATCCTGGTAGGTTTGGTAGTAGGGATAGAACAGAGGAAGGGTTGCTGTTCTGGGTACAGAGCTGAAGGATAGACAGGAGTAAAGGAACATGCTCACAGTGTCGACAACTCTTTATCCATAACTCTTCTTCCAGATTTTTATCCAAAACTGAGACAAGAGGTAAAACAGTAATTTCTGATTCCTTTCAGCCCTTGAAACAAGCTTGGTTTTATAGAGTGCAAGGAGATGCCATTGAGTTACTACATTGCAAGTGATGCACTTTTTTCATCAGTTAACTACATTTTTTCATTCCCCTTTTGGMGCCTAACTGATGTTAACATGAGCTTCAGTATCTGTTAGTTCTAAACTCTGTGGATGTGAGCAAGAGCAGCTTTGCCTTGCTTGGATAAGCTTTCAATACTTYAAATGTGTTTAAATGTGCTCATCTTCATCACCTTCTGAAGGATGCGGTGCCTCAGCTTCCTTTGCTKTGGAAGCCTGTGCTATGAATCAAAACTTCTCTGATTTTACAGTCTCCAGCAAGGTCCTGCTTTTAGATCATTCTGTTCATCCCCTTTTGAGACACACCTGTGCCAGATTATGAACTCAGTTTTCTCCCCTCTGAAACGTGTCAGCCATGTACTAAAATCAGGATTCAGGTCATGGCCTCAAGTGTGTGGCTCAGCTGTGTTGCCTGTGGAGAGCTGCAAAGGCAAAGAGATGATTGACTTGTACAGCAGCACTGTAGCTATCAAAATGTAAGGAAGTTTGATTAAGTATGATCTCAACGCCCTTTTCCTGCAACGCCCCTTCTTGTGTTTGCAAAGTGTTTGTTAGTGTCTCAAAGCCCTTAGTACAGCAAGATCCAGGAGTCAGAAAGACAAAAGAAACACAGTCCAGAAACCCAATTCCTGGACATATGCCTTTGAGAAATGTAGTGCATTAAAAGGATTTTTTTTTCTTTGGTCGCTTCCTCTTTCCCTGCTTCCACCAGTCTTTGTTATTCCCAGCAACGACTTTATTTACTTATTTTCTTCTTCCCAAACCRCTGGACAGACAGGGGCTTCATCAGGGAGCAGTTTAGCTGGAGTGGGCAAAACAATGGGGCTTTAATCAGGGTGCCTCCAGCAGCCACTGCTGGCCAGAGGTTTCTGTGAATTCCCAACATGGAACAGTCGCCTCTTTCATGAAGCGCCTGTGGGATGAGCGCRGGATTGCTACACCCAAAGCATTTTCATGCAGCCACAGCTCTCTGAAAGGAAACTCTGCTGAGGACACCGCCTGCAACGCCCCAAGCTACTGGGGTGACCAGTATGAGAGAGTCTTTCTTCCAGGCCTGGGCTGTGTTTGCCTTCCTCATGCAATCTGTCAATAGCTCGAGTCTGGAAAGTGTTTAGGAAAGCGTSTAACTTTTCTCTTGAAGGAGGAAAAAAACAAGGAGGGGAAAAAGAAAATGTCAGGGATAAAGAAATAGTTTCCAGTGACTTGATGCAGTGTGGACAAACCGTTTGTAATAATTTCCTTTAAATTCCTTTTATATAGGAAGAATTAAATATGAAATCATGAATCAGGAAGCAGTCATCCTGCCAGCCAGTGACATGTGCAGAGAGATCAGAGCAAAGTGAGAAAGACACAGAACAGCAGGAGACTTGCAAAAACCTTTTTTAGCTCTCTCTCTTTTTCTTCCTCTTTTTGTTTAGTGTACACATTCATGTAGAACTAACATTTCTGACCCAAAAGAAGCTGCAGGAATCTCCTGCTGTTCCTTGTCTCTCGGATGGCAGCCCTAAACCTTCCTGTCTTGATGTGTCTCATCTGTCTGTGTTTCCTGGTGGATGTTGCAGTCCCCAGATGTTTGGATACCTGATTCATCTCAAAGCAGACYGTGAAACATTAGGTATTTTTAAATACACAGCTCTATAATTACTTTGTTTAACTCTGAAACATTCTGAATTCATATAAGGCAATAATAAAAATCACCGCTGTTTTCCTTCAGAGTTTTTACCATTGTTGCTTCTAGATTTGTGTGCACACAATGGCTTTTGCCTTTGCTCTAGCAAGGTTATAACACTCCTATTTCCTGAATTCCTGTTTTTCCAATGGGTTTTTTTCAAGCCCTCTGTAAAGGTTCCTATCAGGAGTGCCCAGGCTTTTGTGTAAAAGAGGACTGAGGTTACCCAAGTGCYACCAAATTGAAGTTAAGAAATTCCCCCAACAAAACCTGAAGTCAGAAGAAACAGATCTTGTCCCTGTCATCTGCAAAGGTCTGCAGGCCCATAGAGCTGACTTGAGTTGCACTTAAGTTTTGCAAATCTCAGAAGTGCTGCTTGGATTGCACTGGAGCTCTCACTCTTGGCCAAAGTTGGAGATGAAGATGCCTCTCCAAAGCCCTGTTCATTTTGAACTTACTCTTCTCAGATTGCTCTGATCAGGGCTGAATTTGAAGTACAGACGCCTGACTTTAATTCCCCTGAAATACAGGATGTTCAGTTGCAGCATTTTTATCTGAGTCTGTCTCTAGCTTGGCTCCAAGGGAARGGAGAATAAATACTACAGGCCAGGAGACTGCAGATGCAAAAAATTATAGGCTTTAAAATGTCACTAGCTGAGCACATAATAGATATTCTTCACATTTTATGATTAGCTGTTGTGTTCTGTTGGCCAATGCTGTCTTCCTGATGCAATTTATAAAGGAGTCTCAGGTCAGGGTGAGGCAAGCCAGATTCAAAACTGGATTTCCTGAGAACATCACTGTCTTTTGCARCTTTTCCTTAGTTTTCTCTGAGCAGGACAAGCTTGTCTGTGTGCATCTGTGACTCCCACCCATCTCCCCTTCCATTCCTAGCACAGCACACAGTCTCTCACAGTGGGGCATGAGCAGTTTAAGGGATTTTCATGCTGCCAGAGTGTCTTCATGTGGGTCTGAAAGGTTTTTCCAGCACCTTGCACCCCTCTGACTCCTCGCCTCCATTTCAGCATTCTGCCTTTTACCATTGAGGTCCTCCAGAAGCACAGCCTGCGTGGCTTTGGGCCAGCCTCTGACCTCAGTGATGCTGGTATAAATCTGGGATTCTGCAGCCAGCTGGTATGGAAGCACTTCAGCTCTGAGCATACAGAAAGTGTTTCCAGCCATAAAAGGGTTTATGATTTAGGTTAATGAAACAGCAGATCAAAAGCAACTCCTGCGTTATGGGGGTACTTGCAAATCTTGTGACAAAGTGTTTCTGCAACATCCACTCTTTCTCTGTTACTGCCAGAGCGAGCCATGAATTAATTCCAGGGAAGTCCAAGGAATGCACCAAAACTCAACTGAATGCAAAAAAACCCCAAATTTTAGGTGGATATGTCAACAGTAGGTAGACTGTTGTAGTTTGCTGCGGTTGACTTTTGAACACGGTGGTGCCATCAGTTCTGAGAGAAGGAGGTTTTGTTGGCCTAGAACACTTCTCAGATTGCTGAGAATTTTTTGTTGAGGCTGGATATGGATCAGAGGGGTGCACAAGTGGAAAGCTTCAATGAGAAGGTCTGAATTAAAGGTTTTGGAAACCTGGAGACAAGGCATTATCTGTTTTGAGAGCGCTTGACACAGAATGACCCTCCTTAAATGAAACCAAGATGCAGACAAATATGATCTTTTGTGAGACTTGCAGCAAAATTCCTTTGGCCAGGGTTCCTTTTTGCTGTAATTGAAGAAAATTAATTGATAATAAATAGTGGCAAGAAACACCATGGTAGGAAAAGATCTGTTGAACCAGAGAGATGCAGAGCAGAGAGCAGGGAGAGCCTCAGCTCATTCCTAAATCAGATCACATCCTTACTGCAATGGTTCCCTGGAAAGTGCAGTAGAGCAGCACTGCTCAGGCTGAAACCAAACGTTATTTCAGAACAGCTGAGAGGCCATGACCAAAATTTTGCAGCATATTGTGGGACAAATGCCCTGGAAGCCCTGAAGATCCCCATTGGTACAAACACTTTGGGTGGGCCAAGGAGCTTTGCTAAGGCAACCCTTTGTGGGCAGTGTAGGTTAAAAGTGTTTGCTGTGATGGGTGGAAAAATATGACCTGGTTCAGCTGATTTTCCCCATTCCTCCCAGAAGCTGCCCTGGGATCTGTGACAGCAGGCAGACACATCACAGGTATTCCCAGAGGTCAGGCAGAGCCTGCTGGGCTGGCACAGACTGTTTTGCATCCTTACAGGGAGAAACATGGCTCAGAAAGGTCCCAGGTCACCTCACAGCAGTCCTGGGGGCATCTGAGGAGGTCTCTGGGTCAGGCTGTGCCCATCCATCTCATCCCTACCCTGACACACACACATCTGGATTTGACAGAAGCCATTTGCACGTGGAAGTCAGCAGAGCTGGAATAGTGATGAGATCTGAGTTGGCTCAGGAGGCAGCAGTGATGCAGGTATTTGGAGCCTTCCTCCAGACAAAGCAGGGAATGTGCCTGAAGGGGTGGATAAAGCAGGGAATGTGTCTGAAGGGKTGGATATCCATCCCAATGCCCAAAAGGACAGCCCTGAGCCCCCAGCATGGTTTTCCTGTCCGCCTGGCAGCATCGGCAGCTGCTGCTTTGGAACAGTCTGCCTGTCCTCCTGCAAGCCAGGGCAGCTGGAGGTGGATTATTTATTTTCTGTTGATTTCATGGCAGCTTCAGGCCACTGCCTTGGWGTGAGGAACAACAACATCCTAAAGGAGACACCCAGTGAATTGCTGAGTGCTCCATGGCTGCCAGCCCGCGTGCCCAGCGTGGGAAGCGCTCGGACCACCCTGGCGGCACCAACAAAACCATCATGTTTGCTGACATTTCAAGGGAACACAGAAGGGAGWAGAAGCTGGGAACAAAAGCTAGGAACAAAAGTCTTTGATGCAGTGTAGAGCTGCAGTTGGAAGATAYGGGCCTGGATTGTAAATGCCAGATCCGAGTGCTGTTTTTCGCTAGCGAGGGATTCTAAACCTCTGTCCAGGTCTCAAAGGTGGGGCTTGAGTTTGAATTCCAGGGGAAGAAAATTATGCTGGAAGCTGACTGTGCTGTGAAATCAAAATGAAAGGTAAAAAAAGGAAACAAACGGGTGGCTGAGGAGATGGAGGAAGTCAGTAGACRAGGAATGCAAGAAGTTTGGTATAACTGATGTGTAAACAGACAAAGCATCTTTGCCAGGGAATTCAGGCCTCTCCTCCCCCTCCTCTATTCTCTCTTCCCTGAAATGATCTGAAATATTGCAGTTTCTCCCTAGATGACCCCTTGGTAGCGTCTTGCTATTATTGTGGTATTTAGTTATGAGACAACCATTCAAGAGGAAAAAATAAAAGAAAAGAATTATAGAAGTGACACCAAGCCACAAAGYGTGGGATCAGTTCCAGACATTCCCAGCACAGAGCTACTGAAGTCTGCTCTTTTGGCACAAACTAACTTCTAGGACAAACAACCCAAAAGGTTTCTCTGACCATCTGATCAGTGATYTCTGATTCAAATCTCCTGAGGTTTTAGCCTGTATGTTCAGGTTTTGGGTAGAAGTTTGGGTAGGGAGACTCTTTCTGGTTTGTTGGAAGCTTGAGGGAAATTGATCCTCTCCCGGAAAAACACATTTGTGTGAGATTTTCAACTCAAAATTGATCCTCTCCCGGAAAAACACATTTGTGTGAGATTTTCAACTCAACTTCCTGGGCCAGTGATTCTGTCAAATCTGTTGCAATCTCTGTGTGTTTTTAACAACAACTGAATTTTTGAAAGTAATTTTGTATTTGCCATGAGTTGAGATATGAGAAAACTACTCCTAACCTTAGGTCTTCCACTATCTCATTGCATGACTCAGGCTGCCARATCATTTCTCCTTGTTTGCACCTATGGGATGAGAATGATCCTTATTCTCTGTTAATTCATGACTCCTTGCCAAGGGCTTAGATTTTTGCTGACAGAAGCAAAGCACATTTTGTGAGATCRTGCTGGGCTTTTATCCTCACAATGGGAGACATGACATACAAGCAAGATTTCAAATGAGGGTTTTTTTGTGTCCTGAGGGTTGAAAAGCAAACCATAGAAAGCTCACCTCCTTTYTTTTTCTCATTCATTGACAAGAAACACATGCAATATTCTGGCTTCAGCTTKCAAGAAACAGTGCTGCTGTCCTTAGAAGTGTACAGAGAGGAGCAAACACTAGCCAGGCATTGATGATATCACCCAGTGTCCATTAGAGCTGGTTCCTGTTTTGCACTGTGCTGTACTCCATCTTCTCCTACCACAAACTTCCTTTCATCCAGAACTGGAATAAAAAAAAAAAAAAAAAGGAGAAACTCCCCCTAAATAAAAATTCTCTAAAAGGTTTTATTACATTAAAAGTAATGATAAGGGAGTGAACCTATTTCACCTTCTAGAAACATATATTTGAGTGTTTGGTCGAAAAATTGAACTGAAWCCCTGCATTCTGGTGAAACATTTTGATTTTGTGCAATGCACACTTTCCCACTGGAAAATCTTTCAGCTGGATGATTTTCAAGTGGCCTTTCTTCCYGCATGCTTTAGTATCCAATTTAAACTGCAGCTGCTGGTTGTGRTTGTGTCCCTTGCTATAGCGAGAGCTGGCACTTTGCTTTCCTTTAACACAGCAAACTCTTCCAGGGAATCTTGCTGTGGCTTGAAAGGCATCACCTGATAATGACATGGGAAGGCGGGCGAGGTGGTTTTGTCTTTTTTTGTCTCAGTGGCCAGTGCAGATTCCCTTCAGAGTAATCTCCTGATGGATTTTAAATACCCARGAAGCCTGGCTCCCAGGCTTCAGGAGCAATTCAACGTGACATTGTGTCTCAGGGGGTTTTTCCTACCTTTAATAACCTCTCAGAGTTTCATCCTTTCACGATTACAACAGAAGTAGCTGTTGCCCTCAATGATGTTCCTGCCCTGTGCAGACCCTGCTGTGTGCCTTCATTTSTCTSCTGGCCATTTACCACCACCACCACTTTGTTCTTCCCCTGCTCATTAATYCCTGCAGGTCATTAGAGTTTCTGCTCCTTCTCTTTTTTTGCCTCCTCCCCATATGCCGCATGGTATCCTGTTTTCCTTGTAACCGTAGCCATGCTGCTGGGCTGAAAGACTCAAGGATTTTTCCATGAATAATCCCCACGCCCTTTTCCTGGTCAGTCCACTGCTTTAAGAGGGATTGAGGTAATTCATTCACGAATAGCAACGCTGTGCTGAAGGAGGGATTGAGAGCCACAGGAGGAGTGGGCTTGGTGGAGTTTCTTTCTCTTGGTCCAAGCATCCCTTGGTCCCCCATCCCTCTGTCCTGGGTGAGCCTGGCACAGCTCCAGCTATGGGGGGCATCCTTCCCATGCCCAGGAATGCTTCTTTCAGTGTCAACACTGCAAATTCCAGCCTCCCTGGCCAAGTCCTGCTGCGAGAATGTAGGTGGGCTCTTTTCCCTCTGCGTCTGACACCCTCACCCGCCGTTAAGATTTTGCAATTGCACCTTGAGCAAGAATTTCTTCTTGTGAGGAAAACTGAGCCCCAGTTCACTCTCTTGGAGCTCTGCTGSCTCTGCCAGACTTGGGGCCACGTCTGCTGTTGACTGCAGTTGCATGCAGCTGGAATAATTTTGTCATCCTCTGTGGCAATTTGTGGACAGAAATTGGAAGAATAACGCTTTGCTCCGTTCCTACGGTGACACAGGAAAGTGTGATGAGGCCACAGATAGAAAAAGAAGGAGAAAATCACATTATAACRATACATTTTATTGAAATATACCTGTAACTCTGGAAGGAGCATTAGTTGTAGTAGTTCTAGACAGGTCTGCTAAGGACCAGGTCCCATTCCTGTTATTGTTGTTAGTAAACCTTCTCCCCACCCCACAGTTTGGCTACAGTGATATCCAAAATGCTGGGGCATTCTATTTCCCTCCTCACAGGGGAACAAGTTCTAAGGTGATCCAACTCCTTGCCCTGTGTAGGAGGCCATGGGACCCTCGTGGCTGAAATCCCATGAAAGACAGGCAGAATTCTTGCCCTGACTGTCCGTTCTCCTCGCCCTCTGCCCCGCCGTGTGTCCCTGTTGCTCTGTTTCTAATTGTGCAGCAAATTGCAAACCTCCTGGTGGGAGATGGGACAAGCCCGTTGGCTTCTCTAATGGAACAAATGCAAACCTTGGATACTTTGGGCTGGGGGAGGCCTGAAATGATGTCTGGTTCAGTTTCCCCTTCTCTTCTGTGGCACACACAGTCACAGTGCGTGGAGATGAAGTGATTCAGCYTGGTGTGAGCTGTGCTCTGCAATCGTCGCCCATTTTCTCCACTTTTGATGAAACCGTGCTGCTGGCAGTGATTCCTCCATTTGAGAGAATAAAAAAAAAATAAATAAAAAAAAAGGCAGCAGTCTGGTGTAAAGGTCTTGGCATTTCCCACAGCTTATGACAGCGCTGCTGGAACGCAGGGGCTGTGGCTGTAGCTATTCTTTTGTGAGCTTACATTCCTTARCAGTGGGAAATCGGCAGCTGTAATTAGTCTCTGATGTTCTCTGCTAATAAGTGATTTTCTGGTGCTAGCAAATACCAGCATCCCTAAGACATAARTGTATTGTTTTGACCTCTTATCTCTTCTTTCTCCTTCTCATTGAGAGGGGTCCCAGATGTTCTCTAAGACTGCTAAGGAAAAAAACCCATCCACCCCTGCTCCTCCCTATTACATCCTTTTCTCCAATATATATATTTTTTTTTTCTTTCCCAGCCACTGTGTAGGAAAATGGCTCCTGCTAGTCCTCATGGAAAAGGACACAGATGCCATCAGGAAGCCCATTTGCTTTAGGAGGAAGAGGGACCTGACATCAACAGGAAGAGCTGTGCAGCAGAGCTGCTCCTGCCTTTGAGAGAGGGGGGCCTTGAAAACAATGTCAGCTCAGGGTTTAGGGCTGGCCAGCAGGAAACGCATGCATGCTGGTGTTTTTTTGTGCAGAGGAAATGATAAGCACTACCTGGCTTCACTTGGAGCAGAGATAGCATGGGGAAAAAAAAAAAGGGGGGGGGAGGGAGAGCGGGAAAGTTGTTTTTCTTCATGCTGGTTCAGTGCCTGTCCTCTGCAAAATGGAAAACAAAATAAAGAGTGAAATATGGAATAGATCAGGAATCCGTTGGGGGACATGGAAGCYGAGGAGCACAATTGCCAAGTGATTAGATTTACTGCTTTAGTRACTGCTTGATATTGGGGTTTTTTTCCATTGTTAGCACTGAGAATGACCCTCAGTTTGATAACCCYTGGCATGAATATTTATTGAGAGGGGAAGGGAGCAAGAGGCTTGTATCCCTGTGGAACTGGGAGGATTTTTTTGTAGAGGAAAGACATGGGGACAATGCTATCACTGGAAGCAGAAGGGCTTTGGGAGTACAAAGAAAAGTATTGTATAGATGGATATGTTTCCTGACTTGTCCTTACTAGGTGAGGGGATRGAAGCCTTCTTGAGAATAAGGAGATACCATCTCCTGAATATTTTATTCAGCTTTGTTTCTTTTTCACTAGGGTCTTTTCTAAAAGGCAAAATTGTGCCTCTTTTCATCACTGACCATCTGACAGAAGCAGTTTCTGTTTGTGATGTCCTTCCCCCTGTGGCAGGCAGTTGCAGAGGTGCAGTGCCTGCAGCTCATCCTTGGATACACCATTTGATGTGTTCTGGGTGCATTGCAGTATCTGTGTGCTGACATCCGGAGGAAGAGCTGGACAGACACGAACAGCACGGCAGGAAGTGTCCTAAACAATCCCAACCCAGCAGCAGCCCCCAAAACCCCGGGAGGCATTGTGACACCATCTGCAAATGTTGCTCTGCCTCCTCTGCCGTCCTTGGATGATTCTCTCAGGCTCTGGAGAAGGAGCAAACTGCCCTCTTGCAACATATGTGAGCACTGATGTGCCACAAGGCTGGCAGATGGAGCAGGGCTSTGCTCCCTGCTGCTTCTGAAAGAAGCCCTGAAGGAGCAGCACCACATCCAGATGTTTGAGCCAGGCTGCTCAGCAGCTTCTTTTTGAGCTCTTTGCCCTCCTTGGTGTGTAGCAAAGAAAATAAGATCCTTGTAAGAGTACAGTTTAGGGTACTGCGGGCTCTGAGGATGAAAAGGTGTAGGCAATGTGAGCTCTGCCCCATGGGCTGCCCTTCTTGGCTGAACTGCTGAGTGAAACCAAACCACTGAGATTGGATCTGGGCTTGCTGATGCCCATGAATGCTCGAGGAGCAGCCCCCCACACCCACAACTTTCCTTGTGGAAAAAGGAAAAAAGCTGCAAGTGCTTCACCCAGAAAATGCCTTCAGCACGGTAGCAGCAGTGCTTCAACAAACAAGAGCACCAATGTAATGATGTATCCCCTCAACCTATGACATTGCCCTAGCATGGCTTCTGCATTTTTGACTCTCTTTGATTGGCACCTCATTAAAACCCAGCTATTTCTCAAAGAAGAATTTCCTAGTAATGCACATGAAACCTCTCTCTCTCTCTCTCTCACACACACACACACACACACATACATACATACATAAACAAATTTAATTGTATATGTAAAAACGCATTTATATGTGTATATGCATGCATACACACTTCCCTGCAGCTATATCTATTTATTTGTGTGTAGAGTTATGTGTGGTTGACCAGCTGCTGCTTCTGGCAGAATTTTCTCGGTGTTTTTCAGGCACAAAAACTGARCCCATGGGCTGTGGTGACTGTATACCCTGGGCACTACTTAGGATGGGTAGAACAGCACCTTTTTCAGCAGGAAAACATCAGCTATCCGAGTCACCCACAGCTTAATCCTCTTCAAATAAAGACTGACCTGTTTTCAGTCTCCTCTGAGCAGGGCTGGGAGAAGCATTTCTAGGTGACCTTCAACTGCCAGCAAAARTCTTAATTCTTCACTGTGTTGAAACTCACACCATCAGTTTGTGCTCCTGTAAAGTTGGTAAAAATCACTCCTATACCTCCTCTGCTGGCATTTGCATATCACAGTAAAAGGTGAGAAGGTGTAGAACAAATTGATTTTATTTTCTTTTGTGGACAATACTGCTGAGTCCAATGGGATTTTTTTTGTATGAGTGTGTTTCTTTGGGTCAGGCCCAGGCAACCTTGCAATGAAAACACTCACTCTAAATATACTCTCAGCAACCGAGCAAAGATGGAATGGATTTGGTGCTGCTTAGCTTCAAATGATAATGACTGATTATTTCTAGTGCCTTTGCATGTTTGTTTTCAATCAGATTGACATCATAAAGCCTTATTTACTTTTTCTCAAAAATCTGTTTTCGTTTGCCTTTCACTTCTCATTTGCAGCCGTTACGGGTTTGCATTTAGGCTCCTCATCTGTGATATGTAATGATCCTCAGTGATTTTTCTTGCTCTTTGCTCTAAATTGTTGACTGTCTGTAAAACAGAAAAAAATTGCTGTACTGCTCTTCACTAGGAGAGCCTGAGAAGCAAAATCAGTGAGAGGGCTGAGTGAAAGAACACTGCTGCATAACCCAGTGTCAGTTTGCATCAGCCCAGCAGTGTGACAGAAGAAAAAGAAGGGAGGAGATAAAAATATGTGCTGTGAGATTCAACTTTTTTATGCAWGTGAGAGCTTGGTCCAGGACCAGCTTCTCTTACTTTGTCCCTTGCTATCAGATCATAACATGGGCCCCTGTTCTCCCTTTCACACACCTGAGCTCATTGGCACTGCCATTCTGAGTTAGTTGACACAGCTGGATGTGTGTTTTTCAGCTTGGGACAGCTGTCATGTGTGGCAAGCATGGAAGGAGAACCATGAGTGCTGATGAACCTCTATCCCATTTTTGCACGTTTGAAGGGACAGCAGAAATTTCCTGGGAAAGAGCAGCAGAGAGAACTCAGAGCAGCCACTTTGCTGCAGCACGAGTGTTCATGAGATAACAACCCAGTTCCTTGCTTTATCCTGTCTCTTCCCCAGCCTTGCAATAGCATTTATTTGGGGATTAGTTGCTTTGTCATCATCRTGCCATCACTATGAAGTGGACTAAGGATCTGTCAAACAGTCAGATATCATGACAGAGAAGCACAAAACCTGCAGACAAATTCCATGTCCTCTAGAGATTGCTACAGATTTCAGTGTAGGGAGCATTGATCCCCTTGAATTGCCTTTCTCCTAACTCTGGGATCCTAAGAATTCCATTTCAGAATCCCCATGTGTCAAGGCAGTTGTTGGTTTCTCCACCCTTATAAAAGTCAAGCAATGGGTGTTACTGCTTACAAGTTCCCTCCAGAGGAATTTTGGGACTGTGAGGAACTGAGCAGGTCTGCATCAGCTGGCAGGCCCAGGTAAAAGGTGGAAACTGTGCTTGTTTTTTTAACTTTCTTCCGAAGCTCTTGTAAATGAAAACATACAGATCAAAACCTGATGAGAGGAAGAAAAACCTTATCAAGTCCATGTACTTTCATTGCTCTGTTGCCAGCAGTTRAGTGGGTTAGTGTGGCTTGCACTGGTGTCCATGCTTAAAAGGACAGCAGAATAAAGAAAATGTGATACAGAAAACATGACACCTGCAGTCCATAAGTGTGTTAGTGATCTGGATGAAAGACAGCAGGCTCTCGAGAGACTTCAGATAAACCTACATCACTGGCTGCCCATCCCAGCACCCAAAATTTACCTGGACTCTTCCCTGGCAGGCTGCTTCTCCCATTTCCCTTGAGCTGCAGCATCAGCATCACCTCACTCTGCACTCCATCAGCTGGTGCAGCCTTTGGATTTGTTAATGGGTTTAGTACATGTCACAGAATCAAGGATAATGGCAGAATTCCTGTCTTACAGCCTCCTTATCATCACAGTATCTCGCCAGGACAGAGGTCACTTCATTACATGCCACTTCAAAACTATTCTGGTGTTTGCTATAATTACACCCGAGTCCATTTCCAGACACAGCATAAATTGTCCAGTTACTCCTGTCCCCAGAATTATTTACTCCAATTTCTTGTGCTGTGGTAAACAAAACACTGTACAATATCCACCCTAATCTGCTGTGGAGCAGAGTTGTTAGGATTCAAATGGTTAGCTGAGGACGTGCACAGCTCATTGACCTGCCTGCTGTTTTCCAAGGTGGTTGTACCACAGAGTCAGAAAAGTTAGGAGTGGAGATATCCTGTTCTGTTATCTGGTCTTTTTTTTTTTTTTTTT
>NW_026623704.1:230409-278238 GCF_030028575.1 Malurus melanocephalus
TTTTTTTTTGATTCTGTGAAATGGATTCAGTGCTGGTGAAAAGTATGCACAGACATCCTGGAGACTGAAGCTCTTTGTCCTTGTGGCAGTTCTGTCCTGACCAGGCAAATCATCCTCTTTCCCAGCTCTGCCAACTTCAGCTTGGAGCAGGAGAGACATTCTGCAGGGATTTTGGATTCTGTGGTCCCTTAAGGTTGTGATTTGAAAAGGCAAAAAAAATGTTACATGGTGGAAAGGCAGGATTTATCCTAAACTGCCATGGTTAGGGCTATACATTGGGAGAAAATCTGGAATTGTGACTGATGTGCTGCACCAGGGCTTCGGTGAGCTGCAGGGAGAAGAGCACAGTTTGGTCTGCTCTAAAGTCTGTTTCTCAACCAACCTTATGCCTAGTGAGAATCAGACAATGTCAGCAAAAAAGAAAAAAAAATACAGTGATTCAGCATTAAAACTCGTGATTTACTGTAGAAAGTCAGGAAATGCAGAAAAATATCAGAGATACTGATGATCAAGTATGTTGCCATTTGTACAATGTTGTTCCTTTCCTGTGATTAGGAGGCGAACTTAATATATTAGTTTGTTCTCTTTTGTTATTTTTTCGTACAAAATAACAACTCTTGCTTTGTACAGACTGAAACACTTTTAAAAAGGAAATATTTCCTATTTTAGTCATTTAAATTGAAACAAGAGGCTTTTGACCTTTATTGTCATGGTATTGACATAGCATGATAGGAAGCATGTGCTACTCTTGGGAGTAATTGAAGACAATTTTAAAAATACTAATGTATAACAAAACCAAAAGGATGAAACAAAAATGCCTATAACRTTTTTTAACATGCAGGATTCATTGTGGGGAGAAATTAAAAAAAAAAAAAATCCAAACTATTTCCTGCAAGTCAAAAATCAAAAGGTTGGTGTTCCAGGTGAAATGAAAGGTCTGCATTTATCCTCCCAATACTTGARCTAGAATTAAAATAAAATTAGAGAGGACATGAAACCTCCACCATGTGGCAGAAACCAGCTGCCAAGGAGGCCCTGAGTATCTCTGCCACCAGTGTTTATCCTTACAAGGAGCTCTCTGAGAAAATAACGGAAGRATAAAGTAAAAAATCAAGCCTCCTGCTATTCAGGGAAGGAAGGGAGCAGTTCAGTGCAGTGTACCCTGCACACATGTCCAGGTTAGCTGGCTTGCTGTCTGACATTGGCTGGTCAGGGTGTCTGACTCAGCAACCTCCTCTCTGGGTCCTTCTGTAGCCCGTGGAAACTCAGAGTTTCCTCTGGAAGGTGGCACTGAGAGCCACAGGGTATTGCATGCATCTCCTGCTGTTCCAGCATCTTCCTTGCTCTTTGCTGGCTTTGTGGGAGGCCAGGAGCCCATCCTCCCTCTGCTCATTAGATGGGGTCACTCGYTCTTTTCCTGGTGACCTCTCCTACTTGGGCTGCTTGGGGATTTAAATAGGGGCATGCTTAAAGGTCTCCCCAGGTTAGATCTAAATGCTCAGTCCAGGGCCAGACAAAGCTTTTGTCACCTTGCCTGCTGGTGGGGAGGTTTGGTGGGTGGTGGCACCATGGCTGGGAAGGGGCAGGAGAAGGGAGAGCCCTCCTCCATGGCAGCAGCGCTGGCAGGTGAGAATTTCAGTGTCCAGTGCTGCCAGTGGAAGCTGGAGGGATCAGAAGGAGGATAACACAGTGCCTGACCTAGCAAGAGGAGCAGACACGTGTAAAGGAGGTGGCATGAGCTGTTGTCTTGGGAAGGACCCCGGTGAAGGTGAATTTCTGTGTACTCTGAACTTGGAGGTGATACCCAGTGAGAGTGGAACGAGTTAGTGCRGCTGCCCTTCTGGTTTATTTTTGTCTAGGGGAAGAGAAGTATTGTCTTTTGTGTGCAGTATGTTTATAACTCAATTTCCCTTCTGACTGATGCCTTGCTCCAYGCACTCTTGTCCTCCTCCATCTGGTTTCTATTGTAGTTTTAAATGAAGATGGTTTAGCTGTCTGGCAGAACAAGCGGGGTCTGTGTGACACCAGCTACCCCTTCCAGCTTCTAAGCCTTCTAAGCTTSCAGCACAGTTTTAATTATTGGATTATTATYATTATTATTTAATTATTTTAATTATTGGTGTCAAGATTAGACCCCTTCCCCCCACTCTTTTCTGTGCCTGTACAGCCCCTGCTGCAAATCCTCATCCACGTCTGATCTTCCTTTGGGAGAGACCCAGCTCTGTGATTTACATSCTCTGTAACTCTGACAGAGAGTTGTAAAGCACATGCCAGAGCCTGTACCTTCCTGCATTTAGGATTGATCCCAGCCTCAGTTAATCAGGAGCCACGTCTGAAATAATCCTACCACCTCAGAAACTCCTGGAAGTGGGAGAGAGCTGCTCACTGCTGCTCTGACCTCGCCACCYCCAAGTGCCCAAAAGACTAAGCTTTGTAGGAGATCAGAGCTGCTCAGRAATGCCAGAGCTACAGGTTCTGCTCAAAGAAAACATTTATTGTGCTCCAGCTACACACAAGCACTGCATTTAGGGGCTTGATTTGCAGGCAGTTGATGCAGTCCCTTCGCCTCCAGAGATCTGAGCTCTAAGTCTGTAATTTTCAGTTGCAAGTGAAAAGTGTCTTATGTGGGATTTTTATTTTTTTGGGCATCAGAAAATGGGCACAAATTTTGGCATAACTGGCTGTTTCTCTTTCTGTGAGTCAAAGAGCTGATATGGCAGGAAATCTTGTGTGTGATGAATGAAGGGCAGAGATATGTGAGAATGCCAGGGCTGGAAAAGCAAGGAAGGGTGAAGGGCTGCAGTAAGAGATACTGGCAGAGCTGTCCATTTGCAATCTCTAGGTCGTCTCTACTGTGGAGTTTTCACCCACTTTTAAAAATGGGTTGAATTTTATATATTTGCTGCAGATTGTCCCCCTCAGGCCCCTGTTTTTTTGCTTACCAGTCCTCAGCAGACGGATCTGGCCTTCTCTAGTTTCTGTATAGGGAGTTTGCTTACCTGCCTGAGGCCTCTTGACCTAATTTATTCCAAGGAAACTTAGAACTCAGCCAAAAAAATGGTGTGCTTTAATAGGTCTTACTTTCAAGAGGTCAAATTAGTCACAACAAACATCAATATCTGCATTTTTACTTGGTTTTCTTGTTCTTAACACTGAGGTTTTAAAAAGTGTCTAATAAAGGATGCTTTGTGTATGGACCCTGTTTTTTGGCAGCCAGGCACCATCATATGAGGCTCCATGAATGGCTATTAACCTTTAAACAAACCTTGTCATGTGGCTATCCTGATCAAATATGTTTTCTGTTCGATTAATTATTCTTTTTCAGGCTGCATGGATTTCAATGGTTTCTGTTCTTTCACCCAAAATAGATCTGAGGTGGACATGGGTCTGCCTAACTTTTGTTTTTGCTGGTTCCATGTCATTTATTCTGAGACCTCTACCRAGAAGGAAATCTTAATATGCCGTGTATGCATAGCTTCCAACCTAAAGATGTTAAAGCCTGATTTTCCAGAAATGGAGATGAGGCCTGAAATAATTTGTCTTTCCTTTTTTTTTTTTATTTTTGTTTTTAATTTTTAGCATTCTCATCATCATATGATCTGAGTTCCCTACTGCAGTTCCAAGTAATCAGGACTTACTCAGAGATAGGAAGGTCCTCTTTTTGTGTGTTGTGTGTGACTTTGGCTTTTCTTGGCAGGATATTAAGGAAATTTTGTACTTTTTGCTCTGTCTCCTTCCACACCATTTAGTCCACATAGGAAGTAGGTGTTGCAAGCACTGAAAGGAATGCTTCCCAGTTTTTTTCCTTTCTGAAAGTCACTGATTTGTCTTCTCATTGAAATCCTTGAGGAGAGAATACTGTAAACTCTGCAACTGTTGTGGACAAAGCTTTGACTCTGTAGACCTCACATAATTTTTTAGTGATTTTATGGTCTCATGAACACTGTTGTAGGCTTAGGGCCTCTGCCATGAGCTCCGCCCAAAAACTGGAGGGTCTTGAAAATCAGCACAAGGGCTTTGAGTGTAATACAGCATGACCAATGTACCTTTGTCATTAGTCCCTGCTCAAAAAACCCATAAAGTMAAYTTTTCCCTGTTGTTTTGAGACGCTYCTTTCACTGAGAARAATTTGTGTGTTTGGATCATTTGGGCTTCTGAGCAATCACTGGGACTTTGCGTACTCCTGCGTTTGGCCAAAGGACAAGAGAGGGGACACACAAAAGGACTTCTTTACTTCCCTCAGAATTCCAGGAGGTGGAAGGGCAGCATTTCTTTGGCTGAGTGGTCCAGTAGAAGTGTGATACTGGAATGGGTGCCAACTTGGAGCCCTTCTCACCAGAGCCAGTGCCCTGCACAGCTCGGTGGGGACAGGTCCACCCATGAGCTGGCTCTGGCCTCAATGGCTGCCATGAGAAATACAACAATGTACCGCCTGGTTTTTGTTCAGGCTGTCGTTGGAGGGCTGTCTTTGGAGGCCACCAGATGAAGCACATGTGAATATGTCATTATAGTCCTGAACTTTGAGCAGAACAACTCAGGGAAGGTCCAGCATTGCCTCTGGGGGTGTCACAAAGATGCAGAAATTGGTGTGGCTCTCTTTCCAGTCAAGTCTGTGGCTTAGTCGGTTTTCTTCCCCACAGCTGTTGAAATGTGATGTGCAGCAGAGTCAGCATTACAGCAGGGAGCTTTTAACTTCTGCATTTACTGACTTTTGAGCCTATGGCTGTGTGAGGCCTTGCATTAAATACACAGTAGTTTCTAGCACCTAATAAGGAAGGGCTTTCTTACTGTTATTGTTATAGCTTGGGTTGTTATAGTGCTGGGGACAAGGAGGCTTGATCTGACCAAGAGAATGGGGGGTTCTTATACCTATATAATGGGGAAAAAATAAACATATCCTTTGGGTCCAAGTCTGGATGTAAATGTTGTGCCTCAGGCTCCTCTTGGCTTTAAGACTGGTTAAGTCTTTGTCTACTTATGCTGATGGAGCTCTTTTGAAGCCGATGTCAGGTTTTGTCAGTGTGCAGATCTAGTCAATATTTGAACTCTGTACCCCCTCAGTGGGATTTATGACCACTGAACTGTGGGTATGTAGGCTTATATGGAAGTGTGAGTGCTTCTCTGATTTTTATCCAAGCCAATGAGACCTTTTGGCACAATTCAGTGAGGCTGGAGCTCTGTATTGGGGAGGGTGGAGATTCCCAGGACCTCATGCTTTACCACATGCTTTCAATTAGAATGAAAGAGCTTCTTTTATTTTATTTTTGAAGGAAAAGAAAAAGGAAGAGAGGGAAACCATACCTTTCTTTCCACTATGTTACTGTGGCTTCAGGGTCAGTCGTTATCACATGTCAGTGAACATTGCATGGCACAACCACAACATATCCTCATGGCCACTTTGCAGGGCTAATTTTTTGGCTTTCCCTGTATTTCTCCCATTGCTGTATCCTTCCCTGCGTCCACAGAGAGCCTCTGCTGTTTTTTCATGGAACTGTCTCCTTTGTGGTGGTGACTTGTGGAGAAGCTGTCAATGTGTATTCATTGCTTTGCTTTCCTCTCCTCTCATAGTCCCCTACGTGCTGAAGAGCTGTGCAGAGTTCATTGAGACTCACGGCATTGTGGATGGGATCTACCGCCTCTCAGGAGTGACGTCCAACATACAAAAATTGAGGTAAGGGCAGCGTGGGTGAGTGTCAGAGGGATTCAGGGCATTGCTCAGTATCTTTTTGGCATTAGTCCCTCAGGTACAGACTGTGGCCAGCAGGCAGAAGTTCCACACTCAGCAGAAGACAAACTGTCTTTGAGGTTGGTAAGAGGGAAAGAACATTTTAGGCATTAGCTCAAAACCCCCTGTGTCTATTAATGGGAAAGGCATGGAGTGTCTCAGCACAAATGGTGAGTTCCTCTCTCTCACTTTGAGACAAAGCWATCTCCTTAATCAGTTTGAGGTCCACTCCCCGTGTTTGGGATAATTAAAACTAATTGAAACGTCAGGGCCTGAACCTAGTGACAGTCTGGGCCAGTGTGCTGAGACATCTCTGCTTTCCAGTTTGTTTTGTCTCTAGCTGTAAATGAGTATTCAGAATGGGATGCTGGCCTGCTACTTAGCTCTTATTCACCTATTTTGTTATGTTTCCATATTGTTYCAGACAAGAGTTTGTGTCTGACCAATGCCCAGATCTGACAAGGGAAGTTTACCTCCAGGACATCCACTGCGTGGGGTCACTCTGCAAGCTGTACTTCAGGGAACTGCCCAACCCTCTCCTCACTTATGAGCTCTACAAGAAATTCACGGTGAGACCCTTGGCTGTTCTTGTTCCTCTCCAGCAGTGTGGATGTGCTGCAGATTCCCCCATGACAGCTGTTTGGGATTCACTCCAGTGTCCTGGCTTCTGGTGCATYTATCCATATAAACACTTCTCAGTGCTCTTCCCTTCTCATTTTGTGTTGGCTCTCTTTCCCTGTCCTTGTTTCTTTTCACCATTTCGTGTTTATTCCTCTCAGTTTGTCTGCTGTTTCCTCCCCTWCATCTTGCTCAATTTTTCCCCGCATCGCTTCCCCGCTGCCTCTTTCTCCCCACTGTGCACCTCCTCCCAGCACTACTAATTCTCTTTCTTTTCCTCATTACTGTCCATTCCTGAGAGTCTTCTGGGTCAGCTTGTCATCATAATCACAAGGGTGTAGTTTTGTTTCCTCATCCCTGTCCCTGACACCTGCAGAAACTGATTGCTCAGCCCATGTGTAAAGCATCAACTTTTCTGCATCTGTACCATTTTTCATCCTGTTTGTAGGAGCACAAACAATGATACTGGTTGTGCCAGATATGGCATATCAGGTCCATCATGATCACGTTATAAATACAAATGGCAGAGGAAAGTGGCAGCTGGCCAAGCAGAAATCTCTGACTTTGTTTAAAGAGATTACAATTCAAAGAGCGGTGACTTGATTCTGGAAAGCAGCCATAGATTATACATGGATACAGTTGGAGCCTAGGAGCAGACTGYGGGGGAGCAGAAATATAAGACCACAAAGTCTGAATTTTTAAGAGACTTGGCTAATTTCGATGACAGATAATATTTTATTAAAAGATGGCACAGCAAGCTATGCTTGTTATTAAAGCTGCCTGTTTCTTACCATTCTAAATCCACTTTCAGTTTTTATCACCAACAAATTTAAATC
Organism: Malurus melanocephalus; assembly: GCF_030028575.1. Classification (NCBI taxonomy): domain Eukaryota; kingdom Metazoa; phylum Chordata; class Aves; order Passeriformes; family Maluridae; genus Malurus; species Malurus melanocephalus. The sequence goes on from NW_026623704.1 coordinate 237,589, forward strand.
CCATCATCGAGGCTGAAATCTTGTGTGCTGAAGGTATGCATTTTCAGCTAAAAGAGTTCACCAGCTTCTTAAGATAACTGGGGGATGGGAAAGATTGTTTTCTCAGTGTTAGAAACATCCGTCCTTTGTTAAGAATTTCTGTCATCCTACTCTTTCCCGTTTGCCGGGAGGAGGAGGAGACAGTCATTGCCAAAAATGTCAGATGTTGCAGAGAAGTTGTTCTGCAAAATCAGGTGTTGCTGTCTGAGCTGCCTCTACCTCAAATCAAGCCCTTCCAAGTGACCCTGCTGTGATTCAGGAGGCACTGAGAGAGATCCATGGGGCTCACAMAAGGAGACATTTTCCAAAGACTCCCTGCTGGCTTTTCTGGGAACAGACATCATTACAAGGGGTTCTTGTTGTGGGGCAAAGCCATATGGGACCAGCCAAGCAGGAGCTTGCTGTGAKAAGTCAGGTAYAATAATGTTAGGTGCCTTGCTGTTCCAATGACAAATTTTAAGTAAGATGGGTCTTTGTTTCAACGTGATATATAGTCAAGTCTTGAGGGAAAATCCTGAGCAAATTTGAGAAATTGACCTGTATCCTCAGGATATAAGGATTCTGAGGATGTAGGGTAGGATTGCTGGAGACAGTCAGGATGAATAGGATCTTGAAAATACAGGGTATCATTCAACCATTCACTGTAACTGATGAGTCTCATTCTTGTTGAAGCTATTCTGCTGGTGTCTTCCTGGCTATCACTACTGATTTATAAAAGAAAAAATGTTCKAAAGGAAACCTGAAGATTTAGATGGAAACTTTTTTTAGGACAGAATGTTTGCTGAAAAGTGCAGTTTGGGGATGATGACTTGCAGATTTTCGGTAGATACTTTTGGTAAATAGCTTTATTCAAAAACAAAAGGGAAAACATTTCTGTATCTGTCTGAGTGTTTCTTTTACAAATACTTTCTAAAGGAAATGTTTCAACATTACATCAACACATCTAACTTACATAAAATGTCTTTCAGAAAAGGTTAAATCATTCCAAATTTAAATTATAATTAACTTATGTTTGAGTGTGATGCTTTTGGTCAACCTTGAACAGTTGTTTTCTAAAATCTTATGTCAGCTCCCCAAAACATTATCACTTTAGGTTGACCTAAAAGGTGTTTTTTTTTTTTTAATCTCTGGCTTTTCAGTTTGTCCACTTAGCCACAAAATCCATTATTCATGTAAGACTGCACAGTAGGAATTTATAATTGGTAACCCAGCTGACAGGAAGCACAGTCAGAAACCAGGAGGAAAGAAAGAAAAARACCAATTCCCCAAGGAGCAGAAAACCCACTAGGAGTGTGTGTTTGGGGGGAGGATATCTGAACAGGGAACAGTGGCAGCTGCACCTCAGCAGACCAGTGCTGGTAGGAATAAAGAACACATGCTAATCCCAGCCTGACTCAGCCAGAGCTGTCTTCAGTTGGGATAGGCTGCACTTTGAGTCACCAGAGTGATTCAGAAATTTCTGTCTAAGGAAAGTCAAATTCRTAATGACTAGGGAGGGGTTGGCCTTTTGGTCATCGCCGTGTCAAATTCACAGGTGTAACATTCCAGTCATGACCTCACTGGCTATTAATTTTTGGGAAATGATCACCATCTTGTATCCTAGTGTTGGGTGGTTGTTTCTCAGGACAGATGAATTTGGCATAGAGGGACCACATTTGCTCCCTGACAGCAAATCAGCTCTGGGAGGCCAAGCCTACCTTCTCCCTCCAGACTGCATTCCACTTATTAACCAGGGCTTATGAATTGTGCACTCCCARAATCACCGGTGGAGTTAAAAAAAAATCCTAAATTGCATAAATTTTACCATGGTGAACAGATATGCAATGAATGAAATTACTGGTTCTTCCTTGAATTCTGTATTCTGCTGCTGTAATGCRCACTTTTGGAGGGCTCCTCAGATTTCAAAGGCACAGCTTGTTTGGGTCAGAAATGTGGCTYAGAGGATTGGATGGGTCATGACCTCAGAGAAGCTGGTATTCACTTGCTGTCTAATCATTAGGTCTTTGAGACTTGGAGAGGTAAATATGGGAATGAAAATGTGCACTGGGGAAGAAAATACTGTGTACAATCTAGTTGAAATCTAATGCTTTAGGTGCTCCAGTTTAAGTTTTTATTTCTCTCYATCTCTATCTTTGGACAAGGCTATTCAACTGGAAACCTTGTATTAAGATTTCTTATACTCAGGATTGCTGAGATTTTTTTTTATTATTATTTTTTAAGAGCTGTAGCTATGTTTAAAAGGCACTAGAAGGAGTTAGCCTGCCTTTAATTTGGGCAAAACAAGTACATCTCATGTATACCTAACTAGTGAGCTCACTTGTTTTGATCTGCCATCACTTCTCTGGCCTTGAAACTGTGGCAAACACTCTGGCAGKGTTTGGTTTGCTGGTGGTTGTAGATGAGAAGTGATCTTTTGGGAAAAGGRCAGTGACCAAAGCAGCATCATCACGGTGGGTGCTGCAGTGATTGCCACAAGAAGATTCATCTCTAATGGTGGCTGCTCATTTCAGGCTCATGATGTTGAAGCAATGAGTGGCTTGGGAAGGTTGTTTCCTTTCTTTCCTTCCCTGGCAGTGCTGGAGTCTGTCTGGAGGCAAAGCTGGTGCTGGCAGCGTGGGTCACAGCATCTTTMTTTGAATTTGCTCCAAGCTCCAGTGGCAGTAGGGTGGGTAGGAGGTTCCCAGACAGTCATGCACTGTTTGAACTCGCTGGTGGCTTGTCCTCCCCCAGCACAAACATTGAAAGGGAATAGCTGAACAGATGAATAGCGATGCAGTGAACTCCTAGGAATGCTGACAAAAGCTTATCATGGCTCTCTAAGCTCTTGGTCTGCAGAGATTTGCTCAAGACTGAGATGCATAACCTCGATTCTGTCTAGCCCTGAGTATAAGAATTTATTAATCTGCCCAGACAGGGGTTCTGCTAAGGCTTCTTCCATGATAAAAGATGCAAACCCACATCAACAATCCCCTCAGCTATGTTCTTATGAGAGTCAAAATATTGCTTATTTTGAAGAATATCGAACATGTATATCCAAGGTGTTCTCATAACACAGAGCTTGAAAAACCTGTTTTATTTTTAACGGGTTATTTTGCGGGAGAGTCATTCCTTTTCACGTTTTTCATTATTTTCACTTCTCTCTTTCCCCTCACTGCCCAAGTTAAAACARTGGAAAAGAAAAAAAAAATACCCAACAAAAAGCAAAGCAAARCAAAACAAACCAACACAAGCCAGCCCCCCACTTACATTCATAATTGAAGGTCTAAGTTCTTAAATTCCCCTCTCCCATAAATACTGACCACCATGGCTGAACGTCGGAATAACAGTGCAGGAAATCTCAGCTGTGCTGGGGACACAGAGTAACTTCTTCCAATAATTCTGTAGGGTAACAAGAGAGCATTCCCTCTGGRACAGGGTGTCTCGTGTGACCCTTCTTATCCCTCTTCCTTTTCCCCTGAGTCCATTTTCAGGGTGTATCCTTTCCTTGTATCCCTGCAGGAAGCAGTATCACGCTTCCCTGAGGATGAGCAGCTGGCACGGATTCARAATGTCATCCAGGAGCTGCCACCATCACATTACAGGTAAGAATGTGTCTGCAGAGGTGCTGAGGATCAGCGTGGTGACCCTCACCCTCATCAGGGAATGTCGCCTGAAATAGCTCTGGGATTAATTTCCAGAAATCAATTTTCCAAAAGCTGACTCACCGTTTCCAAATCTGGCAGCAAGTTATCTGGCATTTGAATATCATTGAACAAACCCTTCTTAGAGACAGAGCAGGATCTCCCTGCTGCAGTCTTATCATCCTCTTTCCCCAGGAATGACCTTTGTGGCACCCTTGGCTGTGTTCAAGCTGTGGGAAGGAGAAGATGATCTGCTGGAAGTGCTTGAGCAAGARCTAAAAGCTCAGCCTTTTCAGAATCCCACTCCCTCTTCCACCCATCTCCCGTCTGCTTTGGACAGTTTGGTTTATGCCCTACCCTTGGCCACCCCAGAGCGCAGCTGTTGAGGTGTCTGCTGCCAGCCCATGCAAATTCTGTGAATCCTCTGCCCATGGGGTGTGTTGTGCCACTGCAGACACTTGGCAAAGGCTGGCTTTGAGCCTTGCTGTCCCTCACAGGCAGGTAAAGTGACACATTTTTCTTTCTTTGTGTGAACCACTGCAGAACGCTGGAATACCTGATCAAGCACTTGACTCATCTGGCCTCCTTCAGCAACATGACCAACATGCACACCAGAAACCTGGCCTTGGTGTGGGCTCCAAATCTCCTCAGGTACCGTAGAGATTCCTCTAATCCAGAGCACTGTGCTGAGCTCAAGGGAAGCTCAAGCATCTGAGCCTGGAGATCCATCACTTGAGGGAAATRCAAAGATGGGGAAAAGCTGAGCAAYCRAAGGGAGGARCACAGCAGAGCAAACAGCTTTTCCTCCAGGTTGAATAAYCTAAGGTTTTATTGCCAGCATCCAAGGAAGCTTGTGGGTTTGTGTGTTTCTTATTAAAAAAAAAAAAMAAACAAGTTGTTRTTTGCAAGTTGAGCACAGATYTAAAAACGAGGAGTWARCTCATCACTTGGGAATGTTAATGACATTTTTGATGGTGCCAGGGCTTCTGCAGCAGGGCAGTGAGAGGCAGCAAGGATCAGAAGGGAGAGCAACAAGGCAGTAATACTGCAGGCCTGTTCCCAGATCTGCTTGTGCAAAAGTGGGATGAGCTTGCTGGGCTTGAAACGGCAGCCAGGGTCAGATCTCAAGACCACCAGATTATTTTTCATGTTTGTTATGCTTGGCACTCTGCTGTGAAAAAGCCTGGATTAGATGCAGGCAGAGGTTTGTCTGCTATGTTATAGTGCTAAGCAGAGCAAGGAAAAATAACATCTGGAAAAAAAAATTAAATATTTTTAATTTTTTTTAAATATTTAAAAATTAAATATTAAATATCTTGTCAAAATCCTCTTTCCATCCATCCAATACTCCTGCATTTAGAGGAATGAACTATACAGGGATAGTCCAGGACTCCAGCTGGGCAGGAGAGGGGTGATGGCAGAGCTGGTGGAGGGAGCCCTGGGCTGGCAGAGAACATTGGCTAGAGAGTTACAGGCCTGAAAAGCTTTCTCTAAAGAGTTATCTCACCCTTCTAAATCACGAAAACAGCAGAGCAGGTTCTGAAAAATGAATCAAATGTTGACTCTATTGAATATCATAAAGTGGGCCTTTACTACTGAGACATTTTCATTCTAGCATCTGTCCCTGTCAAAAAAAAAAATAAAAATGAAGTCTCTTTCCCCTTGCAATCTTTCATAAGAACATCTCAGGGAGGAAAAGAAAGGATCAAGCAGTGCAACTGCAGTCTCCTTACAGGGTTATCCTCTTGGCAATGCCCCAAGCTGTTATCTAGCACACCAGTCATTAACTTTACAAAGGATCCATTGCCCAAAGATAATTTCTTCAGCAACACTTTGGCATGTCAAGATAAGGAATGTTTCTTTGCTGAGAGCAAGAGTGAGAATGTGGGAGTACAGGGTGGGCAGAGAAGAGACTSCTGGGGCACACGGCAAAGCATTGAGAAAATTGGCATGGGGAAGACCTGAGCAGGGTTTTAGGGATTTCACTGTGGGATGATTGAAGCTTTTTGGAGGGATCTAGAAGCAGTGTTCGAGGCTCACGTGTTGTCTTTCAGGCCCAGCTRTGAAATAGCTGAAATAGGAAAAAGGAGAGAGAAGAATGGAGCTTGAGAGTCAGAGTTTTACCTGCTGGAGAATGTAAAAGACAAGAAGGGAAAATAACAGATTGAGGAAAGGAAGTTACGGAGGTGGCAAAGAAAACAGGGAAAATAGYTTTTAAAAGAGCAAAAAGGTGAARGATGRGKGYCTGTGAGGGAAGGAGAGCAAGAGGCACAGCAAGAGTGGGGAAATGATCCCTGTTGCCTTGCTTGCAGGAAGAAAACTGGTCTGTCCTTGCCAGGGGCTGTGTGGCAATGCTCACTGCTGCTGTACCTCTTTCCTCATGCAGGTCAAAGGAGATTGAGGCAGTTGGCTGCAATGGGGATGCAGCTTTCCTGGAGGTGCGAGTGCAGCAACTGGTGATCGAGTTCATCCTGAACCACGTGGATCAGATCTTCAGCAACAACAGGAAAGCCAGCTCTGCAGAGAACATTGGTAGCAACCTCCCTGAGACACTTCCCATGGCATTTGCTATGTAGTCCAGCTCTCCCTTCAACTRATATTCCAAGCACATTAACCCTTGCTATCACCATAGACCACCCCAAAGATACCTTGAGCCCAATACCTCATTACTCTTGTCTTCTTCACCCCCTATCTTGAACATTTTCTTTTTGARTACTAGCCTCCTTCAGTGTTTTCTCAGGTTGCCTTTTGACACATCTTTTGCATGATCTCATGTGGCTTAACCCTTTCCACCMAAAGAAGACCACCTGATTGATTCTCAATCTTGGTCCAAGCTTTCTCTCTAAGTCCATCAGCCACAGTCTCAGCTCTTCTCTCAGGTTCCCCCAGTTACAATTCCTCATACCAACAATACCTGCCCTGCAGCCRCCCTTCCACCCAAGTCAGAGGTCATACTCCCAGGAAAAAAAATTTAATCTTGTGTGCAAAAACTTGTATCTTGTTCCTGAGAACATTTGGTAAAAGAGATTTATCATTTTCCTGGGACATCAACAGTTTTCAGAGATGCCAATTTTTATGTTTAGTGGTGGTTTTGTTGGCAAAGACTGGGAAATGAGAAGGCATGGATCCACGGTGAACTCCCATAATTTCAGAAATATGCACCTTTCTGCTTTACAYGTTGGAAGGATTTGTGATATCTTCAGAACTCAGGGAATATCCACCTTTCTGCTTTGCAGCCCCRTGTCAGCTCATTCTGCCCATCTTTACCAAAACACGGCTTTGCCACTGTCCCCATAAACAGACACTTTCAGCTCCCTGGGCTATTGGTGCCACTGCTTTCTGTGGCCCTGAAATGGATTAGAAAGTTAAAGTAATACTGGTTTTTAAAATAATCCTCCATCCTGGAACAAGACAAAGAGAAAGATGTGGAAGTGAGAGAAAGAGCGAGGCACCAGATTTGGATCAGGGACTGAACTGCTTCAAAATCGGGGGAGGTGGAGGCAGGAGGGAGGAAGGGAGTGAGGGAGCAGAAAAGGGAATATGTGAATCCTGGTGGTTTTCAGAGACACCTCCTTCACACAGAAGTGTCTACAGCAGAGGAAGCAACTCCCCACGGCACAGCCTTTGGCTGGCAAAGCATGGTCCTGCTGGGAATGTACTCAGATGGATAAGGCTGCTGGGGAGCTGAAAGCCTTGTCTGACAAAAACCCTTTCTCCCTGCACGTGCCACTTCTTTCCCWGCTCTGCAGGAGATGTTCCAGTCAAATAAAGACATGAAGCTCTTGCTCTCGTCTCTCCTCGCCCCAGGCTGGAATGTATTTTCTTCCTTTTCAGAGAGCGCATCAGTTGTGAAAAGTTTGACCCTCCCCTCGGCCTCGCTGCCAATGAAACTGGTGAGCCTAGAAGAAGCACAGGCACGGAGCCTGTCTGCATCCCACCCTGCTCGGAAGGAGAGGAGAGAGAACAGCTTGCCTGAAATCGTGCCTGTGATTGGGTCCCTCTTCCACACAGTGGTTGACCTTCCTGACAGCAAGTAAGTGCCAAGAGGGGTGTAAAGCACAAACAAAAAAGTGCAGGTTCCCCGGTGTGATTGGGAATGATCTTTTTGTTAATGTGATACCCCCACACCTCCACCTGCTTGAATCCACAGCCACTATCCAAAGGAAATTCCATGTMTTTCTCAAAAGAGGCAGAGCTGCTYCTGAGAAGCATTGCACTTGCTGGGTTCATAGCTTCACAAGTTTTCATCTCTCCATCAGGGCAGAACCTCACAGACATCCTGCAGGAGGAATGGGTTGTTTTTGCATCCTTGTGCCAGCTCAGAATTTGGCTAAACACGGGGTGAGCATGGAGCAGGTTGGGGCACAGCTCATCTACAAGTTCCACCTGCAGGTGGCTGGTCCAGGACACTCCTGGTGCCACTGACCTGCTCCATCTTCTGCATTCTCCTGGTTCCTCTGCAATAACAGCCAAGCAGGAAGGCTCATTTTCATTCCCAGCGTGGACAGATATTTACACAGTGACACCTATGCCAGCTCTGTCTGTGCCAGGAGCAGAGTCTGATTTCAGCTGAGGTTGCTGCCGTTGTTGGCTGCCCAGAATAAGTATTTATCTCTTGGTCTATCTAACTGTTAATATATAGCCACTCTCTACTGCCTGGTTCTGATAGATTATAGCCTCTGCAGCAGGAGGCTCATTAATCTACTGACCCAGAAAGAACCAGAACAAAGATATTTATTGGCACTTGATATATTAAAGCAAAAGGAGCCGGAATACTGGCAAGAGGATAACTAGCTTAAGACAAAAGGATGTATTGCCCCCCTGGAGTGCCTTCTCCTTTCTCATTTGAAGAGAAAAGTCCTATCCCCAAGGTATTAATCCCCTTTGTAGGACTGATTTGTACTTTTCTGAGTACTGATCAGAAAGAAAAGGAGAAATATGGGGATAGAAAGCRCAATGTGGAGAGCGAGACAGGGAGATAAGAGAATTCATGCTCTGAAAGAGGGGAGATWGAAGGAGGAGTCAGAATGAGTATGAAGGAGGGAAAAAAGGAGCTTCATGAAGAAATATGCATAGAAGAAAAAAAATTGTATTAGGACTACCAGATTATTTCTTAGTAAAGCTGGGATTTCTGAAGAGACACAGGGAACTGGTGTCCCTCTTCCTCTAACAGTTACAAGAAATTGATTTAATTCCCTTAAGCCTCCTCCTGTTTGCTCAGTACATTCTTGCACATGAATATATAGCACCTATGATTAAATAAATGTTGGCCTGAGAAGCATCAACAGCTAGTTTGCAATAAGGGATCCTTYTGTTTTTGCCATAACACATGGCCTTTAAAGGATAACTTTGTGCACTGAGCAATAGTACCAGTTCCATCAGTTCTCTGGAATTTGCCATACAATGTGTCATTAAAACCTGTTAAAAAGGCAATCTTTCTTTGCTGTCTCAYGGGATAGTCTGAGGCTTGGAAACCTCTCCTTTCTGGAGAYAAGCATGGTTGGTTTYTCAATCAYTGTTGCTGTAGCATGATGCCAGAGMCAACTATCTGAAGGCTTASGTGTCTTTCCATCCATGAAATGGTTAAATCAGCAGTACAGATAAATCACTTAGAGGGTGATTGCTACCTCTATAGCCAACAAGGGCTGATTGTATAGCTGTGCTTTCCACGCTTTAGGATTAGAAGATGTGTGAGCAGAAAAAAGTGGAAAGTGTTGAGGGGAGACGGCTGAAGGGTATTAAAAAGGTAAAAGTTTCTAAGGTTTGGTGACCACCTGAATGTTTTTTCCTTTCAGGAGGAAATTATCCACCAAGTCCAAGAAATGGAAGTCAATATTTAATTTGGGCCGCTCTGGCTCAGAATCAAAGTCTAAACTGAGTCGAAATGGGAGTGTCTTTGTAAGGGCACAGAAGCTCTCTGGTAAGAACACCTTTTCAGCTGAGTTTTTGTGTCTGGAGCTTTCTCTTGTGTTGTTGGTAGCATGGGGCAACCTGTATCTGCTTGCCACATGCCATAGACTTGTGGCAGTCTAATGGGGTTGTGCTTTTTTGTCTGGTTTCATCACATTTCATTTTCCTGTGATGGCAAGAAAAGCCTTTTCAGGAGGATTTGCCAGACAGCTACAGTAAATATTGCATTTTGGTACCTGATAAACGGGCTCCTGTTTTCCAGCTGTGGAGTTTGAGGACTAGGAAATGTTATTTAGGTTTGGATTAGTCCACTATTCCAGCCCAGCCAGTCTCTGTCTCCTCAAAGGTTCATTACATGGCACTGGGTGAATGGCTGTCCTTCTACTAAAGGGCATTAAAGAACCAACTGTGTCTTTGTAAAATGCCTGTGCCTCTGGCTCTCAGCACTTTGGGGAATGCCATTGCTTTTGCAGAATTTTTACAAGAGAGAAGTTGTCTTTCCTTCTGGCTGAATCCCAAGTCCTAACCTCTCCTGAGCTGCAATCTCTYAAACACTCTGCTTCCTAGAAAATCACATGGCAGTGCCGGTTCCCAGTGTTAAGAAAGCTCTAAAAATCATGAACTTGACTTAAAAGTAATCACATTTTTAAAAAGAAAGCATGCCCTTTTAATTGGAATTCGTAAAGAAATGTTTTGAGTTTATATGTTCTATATTTTTTAAGTACCTCCAAGTCAAGGAATTTACTTTCTAGAGGGAGATGAAAGTGGATTTTTTATTTATATAATCTCATGATTCCAGGAGCTGGTGTTTGGAGGACCACTGTCTAACATTGCAAGATTTAAAATAAAGTAGTTAATGTTGGCAACATTAGCTACCACCACATATAAGAGAAGCTGTATTTGGATCAGAAATTAGTGTGAAGCCAAATGCTGAATCCAGTCCTTTTTGGACCCCTGCCTTCCCCMTGTTTGCACATGGGATGTCCATGACAGAATTCAAAATAGCTCTCTRTCCTATTTTGATCATGGGATCACCTTCTCCTCCCAACAAGGAATGCTCTGCCTCAAAATAGTGCTAACCCAAGGATGCCCAGGAGCGATGGCAGCCCCAGCGATTGTGGAGGCTGAGCCTTGTTCCAGGGACAGMACTGAGTGACAGGGGGCTGGACATTTTCACCAGCAGGACACACAAATGCACAGCCATGCACGGAGTTTTCAGCACTGAAGCAGTGCCTTTGAGAAGCAGCACTTTTGTGCTGTTGTGTTACATTTTCTGCTCTCTGCTTGGAGCCTTAAGTGAGGGAACAGATGAAGTTGCTGCTGGAACTCAGCACCTGCTTGAACACTGCTTGAGTCTGTGCACACAAATCTGTAAGTCACATAAAATGTGACAAACACAGCTCCCCAGCTTGAATCCTGTTCCTCCTGGAAAGCGGAAACAGTGCTCAAGACATCACGTCTYATGAACATAAAAAGTAGCCAGGACTCCATTTAAATGTAAGAGGTAGCTGTAGTTTCTCCTGTGCTCATGTGAAAGTCAGAGCCAGGAGCCTCAGCTACATAAACAAATTAAGTTCAACAAGCCTGCTCACTTTCTGCTTTACCTACTTTGTGCAACTCTGTAAACAGCAAACTCTACTCTCAGACATTTTCCAGATCTCCATGGACCCATTTTGGGCTGCCAGAGACTAACTTGTCTTCCTTGCCAGCTACATTTCCCCACCTCCATTACTTTTTCAGAGCAGCAACARCTACAGAACACATCTGTAGAGTGTATAGTAACAAATGACAGCTTGTTTGTGRACAAGCACGTCCAGTGAGGATGACCAGCAAAATAGGTTGCTTACTGCTCTCAGAAATTTCCCAGAGTTCTTGCTGGAAGCAGGGTATGTTCACATCAGCAAAAGAGCTGGGAGTGCAATGTAAAAATAACCCAGCATTTGCTATCAGGAATGAGAGGTGAGAAGGCATTTGTGTCAGTTTAGTTAAAAAATCCTCCACAACCAATGGGCAATGACTAAGTCAGGAAGGGGAGTGGCACATGACGGCTTTGGGGATGCTTAACTGCTTCAGAGTGGAGGTGGTGTTGACTGGCTGGGTTAAGTATAGCTCTCCACATGTCCAGCAGGTGCAAAGCTGTTGTTAGCACTAGCAGATCCCCAGCTGTGTGGACAAGTGTTGTGGGTAATAAGCCATGTGGTGTAGATACATGRGGGGAATGCTTGGAAATGGAAAATGTCTGCTTGGCATGCTTGTCTACATGTATGCAGCCTTTGATCTTTATGGACTGAAGCCTGCAAAGCCACAGGATCTGATACCTGCTTCTGAAACTCTTTTTTTTTTTCCACAGAAAAAGCAACGATTCGGCCCGCAAAGAGCATGGACTCGTTGTGTTCCCTGCCTGTGGAAGGTGAGACATCCACAGCCCGTACTGTAAGGGGGGAGGATTGCAGCTTTGCATTTTCAGCAGCATGGATCCTAGAATCACAGGATGGTGTTGTGGTTTGAACGAACTCAACGGGAGCAAAACACTCCCAAGCTCCAGCAAACCTCCCCCCCTCTCCCTTCCCCACCTGGGTCCCAGAGACAAACTTTTCCACAAAGAGGAAAATAAAAAAAAAAAAAAAAAAACATATTAATTTAAAATTATAAAAAAAAAAAAACAAAAAAAAAAAAAAAAAAAACAAACCCTGTGGAATCAGCTGTTAGATCCCAAAGCCTTCCTCTTCCCTCCTGGGAGTGGCTTCCCCTCCAGGGCCCCCAGAGGGGTTGGACAGTCTCTCCGGTGGTTCACTGAAGGATCTTTCTCGCCTGTCATGCCACGGGAATCCTCCAATTCTCAGATGACGAAGAAAAAAAAATTCGAGGAAAAACAAGTCCAAAGAAAGGGAGAAAAAAAGGAGCAGTCCCAGAGAGCAGGCAGCTTCTTTTCCCCCGCTGATCCCGAGAGCCTCCCGGGAAGCAAAAAAAAAAAAAAGTGTGTGTCTTGTCCCTTTCCCTCCCATTGTCCTTGAAGGGAGGAACATCACAGAACAAACCAGAGCAGTCTCGACTAATGTATAGTTACAGAAGGGTTGTTCAACTTTCCTCTAACATAAGCAGATGATAGGAATACAATASTCAGCTAACCTAGGACAGATGGTTTGAGTTGAAAGGGACTTCAGAAATCTCCTAATTCCAACCCCTCTGCCGTAGGCAGGGACACCTTCTGCTTCCACCTTCCAACCATACCAGGTTGCTCAATGCCCATCCAACCTGGCCTTGAACACTGCCAGGGATGGGGAATCCAYRACATCTCTGGAYAATCTGTTCCAGGGCTTCACCACCCTCAATGGATGCAGCAKTCTGTGTCTGTCTCACCATGTATTTTCATATGTTTATACCATGGYTGCTGACGTGTGCCCCCACCTCTGTGTGCATGCATTTTTGACTCTTTTCTGTGTCGTTTATCTCAATGAATCCACCTTAGGGTTGCCACTGTGTTTAGCTGCATCTTTATCGGCAGTTGGACTGCTTTGATTTCTTTCTTGGTTATTCTGGGCACAAAAATCCCATTTGTAGATGAAAAARGCTTGCAAAAAGCCAACAAAGCCTGGCGTGTGCATTGTGGGCAGTGTGTGATAGCCTAGAGAAGGATGTCTAATAAAAGTCTGATCTGATTTCCACTGGAGGGCATTCAATCCAGTGCTGCCTGCCCATTTTGAAGGAARCCCTAGGGCTAGAGCACAGAAGCTCTTCAGTACCTATTGTCTCCATCTGTCTGGGGAAATGTGGGTGTTCACCAGGGCAAGGCTCATCCCTGGAGGGATTGAGGAGGGCTCCTCACAGAGGGAGTTTGTTTGCTGGTGCTTTGTTTCCCACTGACTTGCCCTCTGTTGCCGTCTCCAGGGGAGGATGACAAAAGCAGGTTCAAGCGGTCAGTGACTACWGGAGGATTCTTTGTTCCCACCAAGAGGACAGGAGGCACAGGCAGCTCGTATGACCTCAGCAAGGAGAATGAGTGGGAGCGGGAAGGATCTGCCATGGGGGCCAAAGGAAGTTCAGAGCTGAGTGGGGAGAAAGGCCCTCCCTGGACACCGCAGGTGAAGTCACCCCCTGAGCAGCTGAAGGTTTTCCGGGTGGCAGAGGATGCCGAAAATGAGCAGATTTCAGCCAAAGGAGTGCTCATGTTCTACACATCTGAAACAGCCACCAAGTCAGGCTTCCCAAGCAGCCTCTTTCCCTTGGAGGCCTCTCCTCGTCACCAGAGGAAAGCCCTGAACATCTCGGAGCCGTTTGCTGTCTCTGTCCCACTGAGGGTATCGGCAGTGATCAGCACCAACAGCACGCCCTGCCGTGTGCCCTCCAAGGAAAAACATTCCCTTTCCAGTCTAGAGGAGCTGTCTTCCCTGGTGGAGAGCACCAGCCCCTCTGCTCCAGAACCAGGGACCCACACAAGGACAGAGCAGGCAGCAGAGCACAAGGAGAAGCAGCCAGGGCCAGCTGTGCCTGTGGCAGCATCCAGAGGTAAATGGATAAGGAGGGGGATATGGATGCTCGATTGGTGCCCTGCACATTGGTGGTGTGGAGGTTTCTCCAGCCTGACCTTGTGGCAGGAAAGMGACCGAGCTGTAGCAGGGCAGATGTTGACTCTGATAGCAGGTCAGAGTGGTGCTTGTTGCAGTAGGGGGCCTGGGGAGGTGGGTGACCTCCCAGAAATGTCCAGTTGTGCCTGGAGGGAGCTCTTTAGCTTTGCTAATTGGTATTGGCTCTTATCAGTGTCGCTTTGTCCCAGGGTGCAAGTTTTCAGTGTCAAGTAATCACTTTGTTTGTGTTTCTGACCCAGGCACTCACCCTGAGGAGCTGGTGGCAGCCAAGAAACCCGAGTCCTTGGAAACTCCGCAGCCAGCAGCAGAAAATCAAGAGATTTGTGGGCAAAACAGCTGCAGAAGCAGCACCAGCAGCCCCCAGCAGTCCTCAGAGCACAGTCCCACCTTGGAACAAACACCAGCCTTGGAGCTCCATAAGGGGCCACTCCCGGCAGGCAAAGCAGAGCAAGGACTGCTCAAGATGAAGGATGTCTCCTCTGAAGGCAGCTGTGACCAGCAGGAGGTTGAGATGGCTAAAATGGAAGACAGATCACACCTGAGAGATGTGGTAAGGAAGAAAGGATGAGAACGTCGTGGTAGTGACTGGGAGGTTGTTTAAAATTTCATTGTGTTTCTGTAGTTGTGAAAACTCAGTCTTTAACTTAGGCAAAGCAGCATAAAGAATTGGCTGTGAACTGATGTATTTCACTTCCATGAAATCACTGTTTGGTGACTTACCTTTATGTAATTACCTACTGTCCCCTTTTGGTCATCTTTTCCATTGACTGTCTAATTTCAGTCTGTACCATCTGTCTGCTCTGAGACTCTCCAGATGTGAGACTGTCCGGATGTCTGAGCATTTTGACCCATGGTCTCTGAATTCCCCTTCTATTTTTGCTGTCCCATTTGTCCTGGACAGCTTGAACAGTCCTTTTTACTCCCATTCTCTACATGTAATTTTTTTTTTTTTTAATTCTTACTATTTTTTGTGTCCTCTGTATCTCTAGCARAGTCTTTTCACCAAGTTTCTTACAGCAATACTCATCTCTGGACAGCTATTTAAAGATCTGTTGGCATAGGTCCTTGAATAGATTATTCATTCCMGTTTGTGTGCTGTTTGGGAATGCATATTCTCTGGCAAGGCCAAGTGGGCCTGAATGGGAATTGCTGAGAAATGGGCTGGAACATTCCAGCTACTCATTCAGCTCACTGTTTCAGTGTATCTGTCCAGGCTTCCTTTTGGCTGCCCCTCAGACCTTCTCCTCCATAAACCCACTTGTTTATAGATGTATTTTCTGCCTTGACCTGGTAGCAGTCTGCATGTCTGTGTTTCTGTACCCGTGAGTGTGCTTGTCCAGGAGCCTGGCTCTCCTAGGAGGGCTGTTTGGGGAAAATGGAGAGGTATTTACTGCTAAGTTGAGGGCTCCCAGGTTATGGCATTTCTTCTGTTTTTTCAGACTGAGGAGGACTCGGCAAATGCCCTTCTAGAGCCACTGTGGCCGGAGATCCAGCAGGAACTGAAAATTATTGAACCTGAAGAGGAGCTCTTGCTCTTGCCAGCAGCTGTCCCCAAGACAAGCCMAATTTCTGAATCCTCTTCTTCAGCACAAACAGAGAGCCTTTCCTCAGGCCCAGGGCCAAGTCCAACACTCCCTGAGCAGAAATCTGYGAGCGGAGCATCACAGCTGACTCAGGTGCCTTTACTGGGTGCCAGTGGCATGGAGCAACAAGACAGCCTTTCCAGCTGCCAGTCTGATGCAGATGTGCAGCAGAGCAGTGCTTCAGCCCTGCCCAAACTGGGCACTGTTCCAGCAGGCACAGCCACTCCAAAGAACCACCCCCCACTAGTGGACAGCAGGAGTGAATGTCTCGCTCCTACCATGGACTGGAAGATTCATGGTCAGTCAGAATTTAGTGAGATTGCTCCAAGTGATGGGTTTTCTTGTTCCAAAGGAGCATGTCCAGAATCAGGGAAAGAAAAGGATAACACTTGCCAGGTGCAGAGGGAAAAGGATGRTCTTAGCAGAGTCCAGACTCAGAGGGAGAAGCATGAGATAATGACTGCTGATGAAAGGGACCCATTCTCCTCCAAGGCACTGAGTGGAGCTGGAATCCAGGAGGTGAAGGAAGGCAGTGCTGTTAGCAGAGCGCAGGATRCCGGTGACCAGGATGATGAGGACGYCTGGACAGATAACGTGCAGAGCTTAGAACTTGTGGAGCCRTGGGAGGATCACCAGTGGGTAACGAGCCCTCTCCACTCCCCCACCTTTAAGGACATTCAGGAGAAGATGAAACAGGAGTTGCAGCCACAGAGCCAGAGAGCAGAGACAGGCCTTTCTCTCAGACCACGGTTCAGCCGCAGCCTGTCCCTGGACAGCAAAGACACAGTGCTGAGTCTGTGGACTGCCCCATTCCCTTTCATAGATGCCACTGACCAGCAGCAACCATGCAGTGACATTCTGCATTCAGTGACTTGTGAGCTGTCCAAAACACAACCCRTGTCCCCCTCTAGTTTGGACAAAGCTATGCGAGATGAGAATGGCCCAAGTGCTCCAGAGGAACCTTCAAAACCTGAGTACACCCTTACCAGGGAGAAAGCACTGAGTGAGAAAGCAGAACCTTCCAGAGTCCTTCTTTCAGAGGCAGAGGGGAAGAACATGCACGTGAGCAAAGAAAACCCTTGGAGCCCAAAGCTTGAGCTGTCTTTGCCATACCAAAACATCCCAGGCAGTTCCTCACAGACAAAGAACACAAAAGAGGAATTATCCATCTCTCAGGACACTGCCCTGGGAGGAGACACTGTCACCAAAGCCTTGTGCTGTGCTGCTGAGTCACAACTGAGTAACAAAGGTGAAGAAACACCTCGCAAAGCAAAGACCAGGCCTTCRTCCCTCAACTTGGATTCACTCCTCCCAGCCCCAGACTTCTTCACCTTTGAGAGCCTGTCCATGCCATCTGCCCCTGGCAGCCTCCTGTATGGGCAGAAAGAAGTWAAAAGCAGCGATTCTGTCCCATCCCTGCCCACACACTGCCCTGCTGCCAGTAGAGGTGTTCCCTGGGGGTCTCGTTTCAACACCCCCATGGATCTGGACCTGGATTATCTGGCTGTGGCCCACGCCACCACCGGCCGSCGTAACTCTGCCCCTGTCAGCGTGTCAGCAGTCAGGACCTCCTTCATGATTAAAATGTGCCAGGCCAGAGCCGTGCCSGTGATACCGCCCAAGATTCAGTACACCCAGATCCCTCAGCCCCTGCAGGCTCAGAACGCCGCTCCGGCTGCTGAGAAGAAGGAAGCCGAAGCCAAGCAGGCTGTCAGGCAAGCTCCACGTGTGGCATGGAGTCACCTGGAAGCCCCCAAGAGCCCGCTGACAGAGAAGAAAGCCAAAGCAGAGAAAGAAAACAGCGACCCGGCTCAAAAGGCCTCAGCCTGTCCTTGGCATGGCAGCCTCRGCTCTCCGCTGGAGCCTCAGCCCGGCCATCACCCTGCTCTGGATGCCCCTGTCCTGCGCCGAAAACGCACCTCAGGCGGGGAGACAGCTGGAGATAACCCACAATCTTCAAAGATAGAGAGGCCCTCAGGGTTCTCCAAACCCTCCTACAGATCCAGGCCCGGCAGGCCCCAGAGTCTGATTCTCTTCAGTCCCCCTTTCCCCATCATGGACCACCCCGCCTCCTCAGCWGACTCCAGGGTGTTGTTGTCCCCCATCAGGAGCCCCACTCTCACCACCTCTCTGAGCCCCATTTGCGGCGATCTGTCCGACACGGCGCGGACAACGCCCGAGGGGGTGACGCTGAGGAACAAAATGACCATCCCCAAGAACGGCCAGAGACTGGAGACCTCCACCAGCTGCTTCTACCAGCCCCAGAGGCGCTCTGTGATTCTGGATGGACGGAGTGTCAGGCAGATTGAGTAGCAGCTGCTTCTCCTGTTCCTTTTCTGGGATGGTTGTAATGGGAGTGTCTGAGACCAGCTCTGTTGACGTTTTGCTGTTGTTATAACTAATCTGTGCAAGATGGACCTGAATCCTTTATGGTTCCCTGCAAAGCTTTTTGCTGTGGAAGGTCATAGTCTCTATGCTTTTCCTTCCCCTTGTCTCCCCTGCCTAATCCCTCATGGTCTGTATTTTTTATGGTAAGCCAGTCCCAGGGAACCTGCATTTCTCACACCTRTTTTCCAACAAGCCCTGTGAAAGTCTCATCCTCCCTCTGGAAAAAAAAAAAAAGGAAAAGTAAATCTCCGTATAATTAGAAAATGGGGCTGAGAGGAAACACTGTTAAAACACTCCAGCCCAGGGTGSAGGGGCACAACATCTGCTGAGGAGGTAAGTCCAGATGTTTGGGAACTCCTACCATTGTTACCCAGACACCAGTGAAGGACTTTCTGATTTAATCAGTGTAAATAAACAGTGCAGGAGGCTGGGGATAGCTGAAGAGGAAGAGGAAGGTGAAGCTGGCATGAGCAAATCACGCAGGGTGYGAGACACAAGGATGTTCCAGTGATAAACACGCAACCTGAAGATGCTGCCTCCAGCTCTCTCCTTGCATCATAGATGTGCTCTTTCCAGCATGAGCAAGGGCTGGAATGGAAGCAGCTGGGCAGGAAATGTGTAGTTGTTCTTTCAGCCTTCCAAGCCTTGCTCGTGAGTTTTGTGTGCTCAGYCACAGCTTCCTCGGGCACACAAGATCCGTGTGGCTGAGGCAGGAGTGTGCAGCTGGCTGCCCAGTGGTGGAGACCCCTCAGGCTGACAGCAATGAAAGCCAAAGCAAGGTCATTACAAAGGCCAGTATCAACTATTTTCATCACTGCCTAAAGCCARATGACACCTCTGCAGCTGTCTCCAGCTGGGCTCCTCACCGCCAACAGCAGGCAGAAGCCAGAGGATCTTCTTATCTCCCTGTCCTTGGGCTTTTGACCTCTTGCACCCTGACTGTTTGACCCTTGGCCTTTCATTGCCACTGTGTGGCGTGTCCCCAGGTGCTTCTTCTCCATTTGAACTCCCTTCCCTATGATTTTACAGTGTTTCTTTGGGAGTGTGGCTGGTTGCCACCTCCCTGCACCTCGGTGCTTTCGGATTGATTGTGAGTACAGTAAAGAGGATGATTTGCGGGACTGCAGAACAGATCATGAACAAGTCCTGAGAGGGGGATTTGAAGTGAATTAAACTCTCTCCTGAAGGGAATGTTAATGTTAGAGGCAGATACATGTTCAGATATGCAACAGCTGCCATGGGAATAGAATTAAAGCTTCCTTTATAAAGCCTCCAACTCTGCATTCAGCACAGGTTTGTCTATTGCCTGATCTATGACTGTGGGTGATAGCAAAGTCAGGCACAGCTTGTGCTGTCTCTGCAGTTTATGTGTCACTGGTGGCTGTGGAGGTGACAGGAACACAGGTGTTGCTGCCAGCACTGAGATTGTCCCTCTAATGGACTTGCAGGGGCCATCATTCCTGGAGATGTCTGAGTCCCAGGCCCTCGGATGATTATCATGGGCTGTAGTTTAGGCACTAAACTGTTCGGAAGTGTGATAGCCACAGTGAATGTCAGCCAGAACTTTCCAAAAGATGTGTGTTTTGGGCTTTGTTTTCTGAAGTACTGGAAATTTCCAGTGGTTAGTAAACTCAACCCATGAGCTCGTAGTCTGTACTGACTGTGTCACTTTACTAGTGCCATTGTGGCTGGGGGTCCCTGAACCCCCCCCATACAGTGCTGTCTCTGAACTCTTTGATTGCCAAGGGARAGACGTTCTGGAGTATTTTTGAGAAGTTCTGGGCCCACAAATRCAAGGAATATATCTTCAGCAGGATTTTCTCCTTCCATGTCCAAAGGGAATGTGAAGAAACAAGAGGGCTTTTCACCAGTTGCAGTCTTTGATCCTCCCCGCTGCACCTTTTATTTGTGTATAGCACCACATGGGAACAGAGCAGAGAACTAAGTACACACTGTCAGTTTTCTTGAGGGAGGTTATTAAACCAGATGAGAGCCTGGAGTTCTTATTTGGGTCCATCTTCTCTCTCATACAGCAGCCTATGCTTTACCTGGTCAAGCTGTGGACAGCAGGCCCAGAATATGCAGCTTCATGATGATTGTATTATTCTACTCTCAGACCATAATATGCCTATGCAGCCTCTTATTAAAAACAGGGATTTTCCAGTCCTTCATGCTCCTCACAGTTATTGCAGTTCCACACTGCATTTACATGGCATTGMCTCATGAGAAAGCTTTTAATCACCATGGCTGGTTTAACGACAAAGGAAGGTGTGATAAGAGGTATTGTGGTAAGGCTTTAGGGGAAGTAAAAGTTATGGAAATGATGCCCAGGTTTTTTTTTTGGCATCAGCAAAATAGTTTACCATGGACAAGGACTTATATTCTCACAGTTCCTAGAAGTTTTGACTGCCAGGGCACCTGTAAGGGAGCTAGAGAAGCTTACAAAGTAATGTATCAAAAGAAAAAGAAAATTTCATGAAACTTTGGCGTGTTAAAACCATTTTTCCCCCCTCCTTATTCTCATAGAAGCTGATCCATGAACAAGAAATGAGGTGTGGCAATTTGTATATAATACACTGTYTTGACTCTTAACAGCATTCCAGTAAGTAAGAGTGCTTTTGGCATAAGTGGTGAAAGTCCCGCGAGAGAAAATTATTAGAAGACTTTACTTAATATTAAAGATCAGCCTCAACTAAAATCTGTATCCAGACTATACTTTTTAAGGTTGTTTCAGAATTTGAACTCAGATCTGGGTCCTAGATTTTAATTAATCTGAGATACTGCAACGATATCTCTATTTTGTAGCTTAATCCCATTTTTTTAATCTACAATTTCATCTTCAGCCTTCAGCTGATGTATCAAGAGCACTTAAAACAAAGCCCCGGATCCTGCAGAGATGAAAGCACGTTTTTAGTTGCAAGGTGCCCTGTTGCACAGGTTCATCATTCCCAGCTCCAGACTCAGCCTTCTGCAGAGTCTGTAAAGTTTGATGAAGGATCTGGTACTGGTAACTGCAGTCAGTTTGAAGGACCAGAGCATGGGATTTGGACAGGACCAGAAGACAAATGCCATCTCCCATTGAATGGTGCTGACTTGGTGGCAGGACCTTCCTGAGCTATCCCTGATGYTGGTTTCAGGGTCAGACCTGATCTCCTTAAGAAAGGATTTTCTTCTTTGTTGTGGCCTTTTCTCCTTGGTTTTGGGTTTGGTTTTTTTATTGGTTTTGTTTGTTTATTTGTTTGGGGGTTTTGTTTCTGTTTTTCCTTTTTTTATCTGTGAAGCATTATGAAGAGGGATAAATCCGGTTTATGGGAGATGAGTCTGGCCCAGGAAAGCCAAGCTGGTTTTTCTTGGTATTATTGAAAGGACCTTCCTAAATAGGCTGGCTCATCATCTGCAGCTCCACAAGGATCACTTCAGGGACCCTGCAGTACATTTCAGTTCTCCTGAGACTGTGAAAAGTAAAGGCTATTCCCCAGTTTGCAGATGGCCCCAGTATCAGACATGACAAAATATCACCAGCACATGTTGCTTGTGGACTTTGTGGTGGAAGACAAGTGAGTAAATTTCACTTATTCTTCCCATGTGGTCCAAGGTTGGTGCAGCTTCTCTTAAACGTAGCTCAGAGTGAAATGGCTGAGCTGGCAAAGGTGAGAATCCCTGATGGAAAGGAGGGATGTGGATAATGTTAGCTTGTGTGGGAGCTGCCTTGCTGGCAGGAGAGAAAACAGAAATGAGGATTATATTTCACCTTATAAACCCCAGTCCTCTGGCTGTCCAACTCATGCTATCGCTGTAGAAAGACTGTAGTACCAGTTTTTTCACCTTTAGAGCTTCAGAGGAACTTAAATCTGTATTAGAGAGCATCCATGAAGCCTGCAACGTTTTCCCTCATCCAGAGTCCAAATGGTGCAATCAAAATATTTTTTTTTCTTTCTTTATGGATTCTGAAATGCCTGCAATGGTGAATATCTTTTAAATTTATATATATATATATATATATATATATATGTAAAAGATCATTCTATATAAATGTATGAAAAAGGAAATGTAATTAAAATGAAGGAATTACCTAAATAGTATTGTACACATCTGTGAAACTTGGGCTGATGCATGGAACTGTTTTCTGCTGCTACGTTTGCAGCACTGAGAGTGTGAGATCAAATGGCTTTTTGCCCACAGAGTAGCTAATTAGTTCTGGTAATCAGTGGTGGGCAGAAGGCYTGAATCTGCCTTGCTGAGAAGGATCTTGTCCAGGGAAAGGAGGGACAAGATCTGGGGAGACCAGAGTTCAAGGGCTGATTTAGCTTTCCATCACAAGCTTCTCCCCAGTCCTTGAAAATGCAATCTACTGAAGCACATACTACCTTTCAGGCATGCCCAGGTTTTGCAGTTGTCCCTTTTGCTTCTCTCCATCTCTAGAAAAAAAAAAAAGAATAAAAATYTCTAGGGGTGGGGGAGAAGCCRCAGCTGATCTCTGTTTTGTTTAACCTTTGCTTGCCTCTGATTGATGCAAAGGCTTGGTGATAACTAATTCTGCTCCAAGAAAGGAATGGAAAACTTCCCACTGAGTTCAACTGGAGATGGAATAGGACTTTGACAGCCTCAGAAAGGAAGGATGGCAGAAGGCAACAGCTTTCTGAGGGCTCCATGCAGCAGTCCAGACCTTGGATCTTGTGCTTGCARGCACTGGTCCCCTTTGAAATATTATTTGCTGCCAGGTCAAGAGAAGGGCTGGAAGTTGGACACTTTGAAGAGGACTTCTCCATCCCACTGGCCCTGGTTTGTGATTATTTTTCCTGCTAGCTCTGATGAATTGCAGTTTTGTTAAGCTTTTTTTTTTNAAAAAAAAAAAAAAAAAGGAAAGAAAAACAACAGTCACAAAAGAAAGATGTTTTGCCAGGTCTCAGCCATGAGATTAAACTGGAGTTTTTATAAAAACAGATCTGTGCCCTAGTGATGTTTTGGAACATTTTATTTTTTCTGGATTTGGTTTATGAATGCAGTGCAAATGCCTYTGTCATCCTCTGACATGGAGTTTGAGCCCCTGTTTTGTTTTGTGAGTGGCCAGGGCACTGATCTGTGTTTGTGTGGGCTTTGATGGTGGGGATTGAAGGTTAGGRCCTGACCACACACTTTTCTGATTGGCAGTTATGAGAACTGCAGTAGCTTTGCAGCTCTGAAAATGAAGTAAGAGCTTGGAAACTTCTGTAGAATTACTGTTATCTGAAATGCTTTMAAATTTTCAAGGGTAAAATAATTTTTTTTCTTACCATTTCTAGTTCTACCAGGCTGGAATTTCAGTGATGTRCAACCATGTCCTCCCATTTAACACATCTGCAGAATTCTGGTTTGCCTGTGATAATGCAGAGCAACTCAGAGCAGAGATGGAAAAACTTTGTGATCTCAGTGCTTGTACAGCAGAAGCCAAACTGGAACAGAATTTACTAGGAAAGCCTCTGGTGCATCATGTATGCATTTCTGTTGATTAGTAAAGACAAGCAAGGACTTAAATTATGAATTTAGTTCCTTGGCTCTCATTGAGCCAATCTCTGAGCTGTAGCATGGAAGCACATGTTGTTCTTATGAGTCCCTTATTCCACCCTGGGAACAAAGAAAAGGAAAAAAAAAAGGGGTGTTCTTGTTCTTGTAGCCTCAATGGACATATCTGCAGTGCAGCTTGCTCACTGTTCTCCCTAAAAGGCAGATGAATCATCAGGTTAAATGAAATATTTTTTTTTTCCTACTCAGCAGCTGAACTCAGGGCTTGACTCCCTTTCCTACCTCCTTCATGACTTCAGTTTCCCTTTAGGAAAATGCCTGGGTTGTGCTTCCTGCTTGCCATGGCAACTGGCACACAAATTGAGAGAGAAAACCATGTTTGTTGAACTCTGGAATTGTTGTTAGCCAGAGCCAATTATTAGTGCTGTGCAAAAWCCAGCATTTTCCTATTCTTTGTGCCACAGAATCTCGCAATGACTTGGCCATAAGGTAAGGGGAGAATGTCAGATTGCCCCCAACATTCCCATGGTGAAAGGGAGGTGCAGGGAAGGGAGACTGGCACGAGACACCATCAACAACAAAAAGAACAGAATCCTAGCAGCTGAGATAAAGAAAGGCAGGGAGATTTCTGAGTTCATTTTCCATCTGAGCAGGATAAACTTTTCTAAGGACATGCYTCACCACAAAGGTAAAGGATGAACAATTTCAGAGTTAAGGATTAGAAATGAATGGGATTTGCAAAGCTCAGACCTGCCCAAGTCCTGATGCCCTGAGGAGTTAGACACAGTGTGAGTGTTAAARCTCAAATGTTTGCCTCATTCCATAATTAAACAGGTGAGGTATTTTCTGATGTCTTATTAACAAACTGCAGTGTGAGATGAGCTACATCGTGCAAACCTAGACAACTCTTAGGAATTATCTTTGCAATTTGGGTTCAGATCCAACTTAAAATGGGACCTGTTTTCCAAAGCACATCTGGTGCAGAGAGTACATATCTCTATCATTTAAATCCCTTATCTGAAAAGACCAGGAAATATTTGAATTCAGTGAGAGGAAATCACTTCAAAAAAATCTTTGTAGCTGCTTAAGAAAGAACCACAAGGCACACAAACATGGGAACAACCAGAGCTGGARAAAGGAGAATWACACACATGACGATTATTAAACAGAGGAAGTTGCCAGATAAGTAAAACCCAAAAAGGAAAAAAAAMCCCAACACCCAGCCATAAGATTGAGTTATTCACTCTGAAGAATATCAGGTAACATTTTCTTTCCCTCTTCCTTCATAGGAATCAGGAAGAATAAATCAGAAAAAATAAGGTGCTCACAATCTGCTTTACTTTTTTTTTTGCACTGTGAGATAATTTACTTAAACACCAAGAGTCAGACAGTGTGAAAGGACTAGGCTGGTTATTTACAAGGWTTTTTTAAATGACTTGGCCTACTATTTCCAGCCTCTGTGCCAGCCATGGCACTCTGCTGAAGGTGAACATTGCWCTGGGAAATAGAGAAGTCCTGCATTGACTCACAGTTAGCAACAGCCCTGGGTAGCCAGAGCAGCTCACTGCTCATCACTTAGCTCTCTTGCAGGGTTTATCTCAACTAGTAATCGTGCAAGAACTCCAGGTGACCTTGCCTGTGATGTAATTTCACCTCCTGAGCAAGTCAGAAACACSCTCACCTTTTCCTGTTGAGGATAAACCCTCAGCAGTCACATTCAACTCCCCTCAAAGCAGAATATCCTAAAGAGAGATGCCTGAGATTACAGGAAGAGCTCTTGCAGGGGGTTCCCAGCATACCACACATTGCAGGGGCTTTCCCCATTGCCAAGGAGGGCAGGGCTGCCAAGCTTGGGAGTAGGAGGCTTCATTTATGAGCTTGTTTTAGGTCATTGATCCCGAAAAACATTTGCTTGGCATGAGTCCTTGCTGTAAGGAATGTGAAAAACTCAGATGCCAGGGCAATGAGCAGGAAAGGGAATAAATCACCTGAGTCAGAGGATACTGAATACCATCGTCAGCCTGGTTCCTGGTTTTCCCAATGGGGTGGGTACCCCACRAGTATGGCACACAATGGCCATTGTATGTCACACACAAACCACCAAGGTAAGGAAAAATAGGGCCTGAAAGAGTCTGTGTGGAGACAATTCCTGCACAAGTGAGGGGAAGGGAGAAAGGGATAGGAAAACCTGTTGGAAAAATGGGGTCAAGGCAAAAAATACACAAAAGCAGCCCCATATTGACCCATTGCCTGAAGGCACAGAGACCTTCAGTACCTGTGGAAAACATCAGGTTACATTTCTGTGAGCATGGGAGGGGAGCAGCTGAGCATGTGGGGTTCTTTTGGTATGGAGGATGAACCACTCCATCAGCTATGAACAGAGGATGCTTCTCAGCAGGACTCTTGRTTTCTTCGAGCTGGGAATATTGCAATAAATTAATAATCTAAAAATACATTTGGTAACCCCATGGGAGAATTGAAGTGTGCTTTTATTGCCAAGAGAGAACTGTGAATATTCACACCTAGGGAGAATAAATACACAGAGCAAATCTGCAAACAAACCATATGATTTCCACCTGGAGCATTTTTTTTTCCTTCATCCTGTCTTAGCAGGATGTCTTAGTCCAGCAGTTCTCATGCACACATGCATATTGCCTGCCCTGAAGTCCACGTACATCCATGCCTTCAGGGAGCAATGAAAACAGCTGAGAATGACCAGGATTCCTTTWTGGGTCTCAGCTGACACATAAAACTCTTCACCACCATTCCTTTCACAGACTCCATCCCTTCTTCACTCTCCCCCTGGCACCTCAGGTAGGGTGCAGAGGCTTGAATCARACCTCAGAAGCTGAAAAATCAGAAAAAGCTGGATGGCATTTTTCATGATCCTGCTCAACATCATTCTGTGATCAGTCCAGTCTTCTCCTTCCCCCTTAATCTGGACAGATAAAGCTGGGTTTTTCTGGATGCACTGTTTCCTGTTTGTCACTTCTGCACAGATCCACCATTGCCTGGAATACTTGGTCACAGCTTCTATTTTTTTTAGTACAGAAACCATAAAGTGCAATGGGAGGGAAAGGCTTAAGAAGCAGAAAGCAAATTTGAAGAACTGAAACTGAATTGACTTCAGCTGCCATTTATGTAATAGGTCAGTGGTATCATTTGCAGCTGGTTGGGGCGGTTAATACTGCAATAGTCAATTTAAAGYAGTCTCAATTTCTCCTTCAAAATCCTGCAGCATTTTCCTCTGTGTTAAACACAGTGCTGTAATCATTCCACATTTAGATGTAGCAAAAAGGATTTGGGTCTGAAGCAAAAGAACAGAGGAGGAAAATAATATTTGATCTTACCTGCATCTGTGGTCCTACAGTTTTCTCCAGGCTGAATGTCCAGTGACATCCATATGCATAGCTTTTGGAAAGTCCCACAGTCACTTGTTTCACCCATTTGCAGAGCTGCTTGGCTTTCAGAAACCACTCAAGCAAGAGGCCCTTATGTAGGAGGGCAGCTATCCACAATRGGTGCCATGACCAAGAGTTATTGGAGGGTTTGGCTGAGCAAGGACAGAGTCTTTGTTCCTGCTGTGCCCTTCCTTCCCCACTGCTCTCCTCTCTGTTGCTGCACTTGGCAGGGATTTGCAGTTTATGGCAAGTAGCAGAGAAACCAGTCTTTGCTGTTGCTCCCTAACTTTGGCAGATGATGATTCTCTTTAGATTTCTTTGCATTTAGGTATTACTGTAGCTTTCAGCAGCGTACATAAAAACCCCAAGCCTACCACCCAACCTCACCCCCTCGAAAACCGAACTCTGACATAACCACTGACATACATGGTCTGCATGSTCAATCCATGACTCAAGTCTCACAAATGAAGTGCTGAAGAATAATTTCCTTATGGAATTTCTGAGAGTCCAGGATCTCCAAGATGGTCACCATGCCACTGAACCAGGGCAGTGGCTGATCCATGAGGATTGTCAGCTCGGGAGGCACATTCATGCAGAAAGCTCCATCTGTGTTTCAGGGATCCATTTCTTCCTCAAGCTGTTTGCCCTCATATCTGCTCCTTCTCTCCCCCAGCACTCTGGTAAGAAGCTATTTGGCTGCTGACTTTCTGTAGCACCCTGCATTCTGGTGCTTGAACATCTCTGTTACAGGATGTTAAAACCTGTCACTGCCCTGCCCCAGATGTCCCAAAGACAGACCTTTATTATTTACCCTTCCCAAAGACATAATCTTGAAAAAAAGAAAAAAAAAAATTCACTTCCACTTCTTTTTATTTAGTATTTTGGTGAATATACAAAAACAAAGAATCAAGACAGATGGCAAACACCAGGACCTGAATCAGTACATCTCTGGAAGAGGCTTCAACTTAAAACTCTCWGTAGAGGAGCACATTTCTCACAATACATTTAACCAATGAAGCATTCACTAGGAAAGACACCAGCTCAGTCTGGGCCAAAGTAAACAGCCTTTATTGAACTGAGTGAGAACTGCAAGAGCTGATGCAAGGACTGGGTTTGGTTCAGTTAGCTCCTTGCTGGCATTTTTCACAGGAGTTACTCAATGCCATTATTTGCCTTTTGTCCTACCTGATCCAGAGATGAGGAAGGGGAGTTGCACGGGGAACATGACCATATATACACAGGTAGCTGAAGCAAGAAGCACAATAAACTAGGAGAATGGGACAGCCACTGTTGCAAAGCCAACTACAGCACAGAACCTTTTGTATTCTRSACAAATTCTAGCCCGTAGATGTATGAAATCTTGTATGAAGTACATAACAGCTTTTTTGAAGGAGTTACTTGTTAGCAAGTGGAGCTTTTCCCGGACTGGCACTTGTGAAGGTAGGAGCACATGCAGTAGTTTCATCAGTGACAGGAGGTAGGCTTGCATTTAGGCAGCATATTGCTGAGGAGTGAGCTAGCCTTTTATTGGGCTTGAGTAGCAACAGACTTTTTATCTGTGATGTGTTTTTACCACTGACATGCTTAAATGCTCAGAGAATCTGTCTTATTTAAGGCAAGGGTGACAGAGAACAGCAAGAGAAGTTGAACAATAAAATATAATAGAGAGGTCTGCAGTCTTCTCCCTCGCAGCATCCGTCCTTATTGGTCACAGGAGGTTACAGTTTTGTCCACGTAGCCCTTGCTGGAGCATTATAATTTAAATTCAAACTGATTTTAGAGAGACATTTTTCTGGAGCAAGTGTACATGGACATTTTCTTTTCTGATGTCATCAGGGAAAAAATCAGATCCCTTTTATTCTTATCTTCTGCTCCAGGATTTCTTGCACGGTGAAAGAAGGATTGTGCCTCAGCCAGGAGGCATTAAGGCCGCAGAACAAGGGGCAAAGCAGGGACAAGACGATTCTTTCCTGCAGTCATCAGTTCTTTGTGTCAAGTTTTTGCAGGACCAAAAGTATATATGGGAGAGGTAGTGGGAAAACTTCAAATCCTCCATGGCCCAAGGAGAATGGAGCAGTAGACAAAAAAAAGGCATTTTCACACGGCTCTTCAGGACAGCACTGGGGACACCAGGCCTTCAGTATTCAATTTGACTCCAGTAGAACATGGTACCAAGGAGGACGAAGAACTGAAATGATAAAACTATGAAGTTTCTCTGCTCCCCATTTCCAAAGCTCCACTCCTCCCCCAGCCCCCTTTAGTCCTACTGGTAGGAGAGAGCAACAGRAATTCTTGAAAAGCAAAGCCTGTTCAAGCAGAGGAAGCTTAAAGTTTTTTTATCTGCACAGAAACTATACAGTAAAGAAAGATGTGCAGCCATAACTATTTGACTGTATCACTCAGCTCACTGGAGATTATCTCATGAACTCTGAGTATTTAATACACTCATACAAAATCTTTGAACTACAAACTGAATTATCTATAATGATCACTGCTTTGGTGATCCAATAACTTTCACAAAGAGGCTGTGTTTGCTGTGTTGTGCTGCTGACATGGCAGCAGGTCACAGCAGCCCATGGCAGGCTGGATGGCCACCTAGTTCCTCACCTCTGGTAGCCAGAATGGGGGGGAACTTGAAAAGGTGGCCATTAGTGGAGCAGGCTACAGGTGGATTTGTGATGAATGAATGACGATAATCCATGGACATTTTAAATGCGTCAGTCCTGTCATCCACCTCCACCCAAATGGGTGTGGAACAGCAAGAGAAGAGGAAATAAAAGCAAATATTGAGTACTTACAGTCCAGCAGAGGATGGCAAAGCCAAACCAGGCAACACCCCAGGCTTGYGTRTTCACTGGCCCAGAAATAGCGTCGTAACAGCCCTGAAAGACAATCGGGAATGACTCAACACCTGAGCTGAGCCTGCACTGCAAGGTGACAAGCAAATCCACCCCTGAGAGACACTAAGGTGCCATGGTGGAATGCTCCTCTCCTACTCTAATGTGGGTAGCTCAGAGGGCCTGAAAAAAACCAAAAATCCAGAGCTCCACTGCTTATTGACAACTGGGAGATAATCTGCTTCTGGCTCCAAATSCAAAGTAGACCCATCTCAGACACTTCAGAGACAACTTCCTGTGCCATCCAATTGACAAATACACTTAGATAACCAAACACAGCCGACACAGGATTGACCTCCAGAATCAAGAAGCTGCAGGCAAATTTGGAAGCTTGAATACCTTYTAGAAATGCAAGCCAGTGCAGAAGCTGCTGCTCATGAACCAGCAACCTCCTGAATAGGACACACTGGTCTATTGAAAAATTCTTCCTTGAGGAGGAGAACTGCTGGTTTTCTCACTTATATTGCATATGAGTGAGTGATATAGCTCATCTTTGGGCTAAGTTTGATTTAGCTACTGTCCATCTATATGTTAGAGATATCACTTCTTGCTGGAAGTGGTTTGGCTCCATCAGGAAAGTCTTTTCCTAAAAAAAATTCCTGTCCTGTGTTCAGCAACATGCCCAGGACTCTACAGGCATTTCCTCTCCTCCAGAAAGTTTTCAGACACCTGCAACTTACAGTGAATGAGAAAGGCTATTCACTGGTTCTTTCCCTTCCAGCAAGGCAGGAAAGGAACAATTTTGACCGACATATGTCAACTGGAGAAAGCAGAGATGATCTTACATTGCTGTTGTAGTAGCCAGGCACTCCAAGTTTGCAGCCATCGAGGTTGACAGGAAGCCCTTGTGCATCCAGGACGCAGCAYTTGCGTGGCCAGGGGTAGTCAGCATCGTTGTGTGTGAGGCGGAAAGCAGACGTGTAGTMCTGCCAGTCAGAGGGACCCTGCACCCCACAGCACTGCTTCTGCAGGGAGAGGGATGAGATGGGTCTTTGTGGGTCCAGGTCATGTGTCAGGACATTGTTTAGGCGTTAATCACAGATTTATGGGAGAGATTTTTGAAGTGCCTGCCTTTGACAGTCTGCCCTCTGATAATTGAGCTAAAGGRGGAGTGTGTCAGAACTTTCTTTAAGGTTCAAGGCAGATGTCATCCTCTTTATTATCCAGCAGCCCCAAGGWGGACTTGAAATTCCAGGCCTGAAGAGCATTTAGTAATTAGTGACTTTTCAGTGTTATTATTACCTGAAGCATGAGTTCATCCCATGTCTTTGTGACCTCATTTTCACTGTCATTGGCTGCCTCTGACTTCTGATATCTCTCCAGCATTTGCTTCAGGAGGACATTTTTAGTGACCTATAGAAGAAAAAAAACCCAACAGAAAAAAATGCAGAAACTATGTAAATAGATGGTCATATAAAGCAAATACAGGGTTACTTGGGTAGGGTTTGTTTTCTTGTTTCAGTGTCCAGCTGGAGAACTGGAATGTTACTTCTCTTCTGGTTTTACACACACAAGAGAAGAGAGAGCAGGATTTGAGGAGCAGGAGCAACAAAGATGAAGACCTCAAGCAGGCACTACCAGATGTAGATCACAAGAGATGTGCAGAAGCTATGGRTTTTATTTGGTATGTTGGAACCAAAGCACAAAAAATAATTTCCCTCCCCACAGTATCTCTAATAATCCATGTCATCTTTCCCTCACCAGTAACATTGCCTGGGGCAATGCTGAAAATTTGTCTTCTRTGTGTCTGAAAGATTAATCAGACGGTAGCTGAAAGACTAAACACTGTATTGATGAGTCAGCTAACCCACGCTATTATTTCCTTAGCTACAAGGTGGTAAACACTTYAAATTGTTAAAAATAACAAAACTATGTTAGAAAGAACAAAGTTATTTCCTTGATTAGAATAATGATGTTGGAAGTTTTCCTTGTGGAGTTGTCTTCAGCTCAGCAGCAGTCCTGTGCATTTACACTGTGTTATCACATTTACTATACTGAGCAGGATAGAATACCTATATATATATAGAATATTATATATTCTATATACAATAGAATATATACCCTAAACTGCATGCCCTAGAACTTGTGGTTCCCGGTGCAGTTAAAAGAATACAAGAGGAAAAATAACTCACAGAGTCTCGGTGAGTTGCTGCTGTGATGCAAGAAGCCATTTCAAATGCAAAAGTGATCAGCATCAGAATGATGTACTGTGGGAGARAGAACAGAGTTAGTTCTTGGAGAAACAGTTCAGCATTTTTTTCATGATTAAGCTGGAAGCCCTTCTTGATGCAAAGGTGGCCAGGCTATCGTATTCCCCTCCACCATCTCCGTGCCCTGAATGTTCATGTAGCCCTTCCCTGTGCTTGTTTCAATTTGCAATCTGCTTTCTTGAAGGGGAACGACTGGAATTGCTCTCCATCTCACAGAGAAGATTTCATCAGACCCTCACAGCATTAAGACTACACTGCCTCCATGGAAAATACGTTGTCCTTTTCTTTGTTGCATCTCACTGGCAACCTGTGTTTGTGTCATGTGTCCTCCTTGCACTTCCACTTGCCAGCATTAAGCYTTTCAGCAGGAAGCTGTTCACTCCTGGCAGGAGGGATTGTACTTTGAGGAAACAGAAGGTGCAGCTGAGGGTGTTGTTCARATSCCCCTCRTATTTCATCATCAGATTTCCTYAACACTCCTACATYGTGAGCAAAGATCCTTCACAAAARCAGATTCCAAGGGTCATTTCTCAYAGTCTATTTCACTATATTTTCCCTTTTCAGCATAATCCCTTTGACATTTTCATATTCCCTTCAGAGTTTTCATGTGTCTGTTCCTCCTCCCACATTTTATAGTGTTCTTTCCTGATTTAAAGTGTTTTTTCCTACTTAACCCAGCTTCTGCCCCTTGTACCCTCTCATATATACCCTAAACCAGAGTCTTGGGTGTCAGCCAAGGCCCCAAAATTCAGAGTTAAGGGAATTCTATTTCCTCAGCTGTTTGCTGGCATATTCCCTGGCCCCAAGAGTTCAGATTTCTGAATGCCTCTTGTCTACAACAGACACCCTGCAACCCCACAGTAATCCACGAGAGAGGTGATTCCAGAGTTTTTGTCTCTACCCTTCATTAGTGCAAGCAACAATTAGGTTTTGCTGTTGCCAAATTAAAGGACTGAGTAAGACATTGTACAGAGATTTGTCCCCATCTTGTCCTTGGCTTATCCAAAGCTCTGTCTCCACCCGTGTAATTTCTGCCTGCCTGCTGATGTCTTACCTTCTCCATTGCACCCATATTTGGTATTCTGACACTTATTAATGCCTTGTACAGAAGTAATGACTTATCAGCTCCTGAACTGAATAGTATATGACAGCTGAAAATCTGTAAGGGGTGGGGAGAAACAAGGATCTAAACCACATCCCAGCTACACGTGATTGCACAAGTGCTCCTGCATTGCTTCAGGGCAAGGTCAGGGGCAAGGCAGTCAAACCTCTGTGGCTATCTCCATGAATTCCCTCAGCCTGGTTCAGGAGCTCCTCATGCATGTGTCTTCACTGGGGTCACCTTCTGGGACACCACAGCCACGATCAAGAAGAACCTTTGTCTCCTGCTCAGTATAAAAGCTGTCTTTTCTCAGTGGTTGATTCCCAAGGTGACCACCGACACTAAGGCAGCATTTGTTCAGGCTGGCAGCAATAGGGAGGCAAACTTTGCTACACTCACCACTATCAGCAAGGTCCTGCTGGCCTTGATGACTCCAATGATACCAAGGATAGACAGAAAAAAGAGTGCAAGGCCGACAAAGATGCCAATCCAGGCAGCAGCCGAGATGTTGTTGTTTTCTGTGTCTTTCAGCAGAGGGTGGAGGTCGTGGGGGTTAGACACAAAGTAGATACACTCTGCTGTCAGGGCAATGCCACACATCTGAGAAGAACAATAAATCCATTAGATCAAGCTTCCCCAAAGAATTAGCAAAGACAGAAACAGGTGTAGACTGCTTTCCTTTCATTCAACTTCCTGCCAGATGGGAGCTACCCAACTCCTCCTCTGCCCAGCCCTACAATCTCTTGTGTTGGGACTTCAGAGAAGAATTGCAGGCAAATCTCACCTCACCTTCATCTGAGAGGTTAGACCTAGGACTAGTGGATCTTACGAAAGAATGAACAGAACTGTTCCATCACTACGTGAAGGGAGGTGGCTGGAAAAATGTTGGTCAGCTCCTGCTGACAGTTCTAAGGCTTTTCCCCTAGCACCCATCTTGTTATTGTGGATCAGCCCTTGCTGCCCCTTTCCCACCCAACTGATCATCTGGGACAGTTGCCCTTATCCTCTTCCCTCATGCTTTACTGGACTTTTTATGTGTGGACTTCACACGTGAAGAGGGAGAACTCTTGTTTTTAAGAAGTGTCCTACTGGTAGGAAGCCTCTGCCCATCCTTGTTCCACTTCACTTACCCCAATGATCACATTCCCAAAGACTAGCAGACCCCGCAAGATCTGTATGCAATCATCACTTTTTGCCATCTTTAATTCTTCAGGCAACCTAGAAAAAAAACAAACATAGTCTTCAATGAAACCACCAGTACAATATGCTTCTCTCAGAAGCACAAATTATCTGTGAGGAGAAAGACAGACAGTGTTTGCCATCCCTTGCTTTACAGTAGCTTCAGAGAAGAGACCTCCCCAGGTGTTAATCTGGCACCTCAAACCTTCCCTGATACTCGAGCCACAGAAGATTAGGACCACTTTGGGGGCAGCTGGTGTCTTCAGCTCCCTTTTGGGTAGGATTTTCATCATCACAACAGCACTCATGACAACCTCATGGTGTTGCATTTCCACATGGMCAGAAATACCAGCTACATCTGAATGGACAGGGCACCCTCATCTCATCCCAATTCCAAAGGAGCCAGCCTTCCTCCAGGACATGCTATCCTGGCCATTTTGACCMAGGTGCTGTGGCTGTATCCCACACACTCCTACAGCACAGAGCTTTCCTCAGGGTAGCCCCATCTCCCACCCATGATGGGAACGGGAGTGGAGTCCCCCAAGTCAGATGTGAGAGAGGAAGGGAAGGAGGGTGGCAGCAGCTCAGGTTGCAGCTGGCTCATGGGAGCCAGGCCAAGTAGMATTCCTACCAAATTCCTGAGAGTGCTATATCCTGCAGTCTGGAGTCAGGTGCTGTGCATCRAATTCATCCCCTTCCAGAGAGAGCAGCATAAAGGCACCAGTCAGAGGTGTGAGACCTCTTGGAGAAAGAAGCTCAGACACCAGTGCCCTCCAAGTTTTTCTTTCTAAGGGATAGAGCACATGTGTGCATGAAGAGGGAGAGGGGAAAAAAAAACTCCAACCCTTAGACAACTGAGACCAGTGGTTATGGAAAAATGAACCAAGAAAGAAAGGCTGAAATGAGCCCAGCTTGAGCAGACAGCAGGAAAAACTGCTTGAGCACCCTCTTCTGCCAGAGTACCTGCACTTGTGCCTCTCTTTTGCTGGGGTCACTGACTTCACGATTCTTCAAAGAAGCTGTTGAGAAACATGAGCAGACAAAGGTGTCAATGAAGGGGAGCTTTTTGAGGAATAGAGCATTGTGAGACCTCTCTAACAACATTACCTTCTGCCTCCTTGGCAGCTCCCCTTTTTGGGTTAGACAGGGTTTCCATCAGTGACAGATGAAAATCACTTCCTACCACTCTTTCTGCAGTGGTTTGAGGGTTAGGCATGCACAMATCTCCAGTGCTCTCACCATTATACCAGCAGAGTGCCTAAGCATTTTTGTATGATAGCACATGTAGGAATTTTTTAATAACATGGCCATTATTTTTAAGCTGAGAAGCCATTTTCAGTCCCAGCCAGGTGTTTAGAGGCCAGACCAACACTAATGAAACTGTACGGCTCTGCATATAAAAATGGCAGGCTCATGAGGTCAGCCTGAATCTCTGTCCCTGCCAAAATTCCCAACCAGCCAGTGTGTCCAGGGGGTCACACAAAACTGTCTTGCAGGTCAGATCTGGGTCTGGCCAATGTTCAGCCACATGTTCTATAATACATCACTGCACAGTGCCAAACCTAAGATGGCTCCTGGTCCTCCACCCATCCAAAAGCTGGAGACACCAGTGCCTGGCTCATGGACCTGTGTGCCACAGACTCCAGAGATGTCAAAAACCCCGTTAGTTATTGCCATCTGAGAAACATCACAAGCCAAGGAGCAGTTAAAAAAACAAGGAATTCTTTCTGGCTCGAATGCAGGCGCTTGAACTCTGACTCGTACATGGAAAAGTAGGTCTGCTCCAGTTGCCATGTGTAAACCAAGGTTGAGTGTGGGACAAACTGGCTTTCTCCTCCTCCTTCWCCAGAACCTGGCTCACTCCTGCCTCCCCTTGGGTAGGTATTATTGCAGTCACAATGGTTGCAGAAAACAGCCCATTCTCCCTGGGTGAGCTCATCTCCTGTGGGCTACTCTGGTTGTGAGGACCCGATCACCACCACAGGTATCAGCAGGGCAATGGTGAGTTACCAGACAGCCTAAGGTTCTCCAGTACCTTAACTAAGTTCAGCAGGTTTGCAGCACAGGGAGAAGCAGAGAAATCAGAAAGAGGAAAAGGGAAGGAAAAGCCTTTACTCTAGACCTTGGAATAAACACTATTGCCATATTTCTATTATGGTGGGCAGCCTTCCTCCCAGCCCCCAGAGACATAGCAGCCTCTGCTCACAGACACAAATGCTTTTGGAGGTAGAGGAGCCTTCTTCTTGGCTTGTTAAGATTAGTTTTATGACCCAAATGCAGTTTTCTTGGGCTTCAGGGAAACCCCTGAGGAAAGTGAATCTTCAGCTGCAAATGTTACCCAAAAGCTCCACGTAAGAAGGCAGTCAGGTCCTGGAATTTCAACCTTGACCTCAGCACATTCTGGGAACTTTGCAATTTAGGTCTGAGGTATTCAATGAGCAATACCACAGACTTTGCTCCATGCTCTAAGCAGCTTTGGAAAGGTGTCTGTTGCTCTCATTGTTCCAAAACCCCTATGTTCCTCTTGAGGCACGTTCTTCTTACTCTTCCTGACATATTGGTCACAATGAGTACAACTGGTTGCAACTTCTCCCTCTCCTCTCCCCTCACACCCCCAAAACACCCCTGGCACTCATAGGGGTTCAACTGAGCCTGCCAGAGCCCAGGAGAAGTGGTGGCCTTTCCTCCCCCTGGTGCCCCATAAGCTGCAGACAATCTGTTATTTCCATGCCCTCAAAGTTTTCTTGACCTCCCCTCCCTTCCTTTACTCTCAGTGGCTCTGTGAGACCCTCAGCACAGCTGTGGGAAGTGAAAAGGAAGCTCCTTTCTGCAAAGGCTGGGTTCTGCCCTTGTGTTTYAGGTGATAACCTCATTCAGGCTTTGAAAGGAAACACTTCTGCCAGCAATTCCTGAATGCAAGTGGGATTTGGGGTCTGCTGTGTACGCTTCACACACCTTGGGCTGGTCAATCTTTTGAAGCCTCCACACCTTATTTCCACAGGCTGGGGCAGGATTTCAGTGGCCTTACAGACTAATCCCCACTTCTTAGCCTTGCTCTGCTCCACCTCCAGTCAAAAAAGCCAATGGATACGAATTAATTTGGCATTGCCCAACATGGTACCAGGTGGCATTTTGATTGCCTTGTGACAAAGGGACAACGCAAAACATCCCTGTGCGCATCCCTTGCTTCCACACCCTTGGAACTTGGAGGTTTCTCAGCATGCTGGTGGGGTTGCAGGGGTTTCACATCACCCCTCGCCACCTCACAGGGCGTTACATTCTCATGCCCCGGTGCAAGGAGGCAGAGACAAAGGATGCATTTGTTTTATGACTCACGGGCACCGCATGCTTTGGTGAAGGGCTCCACTCGAGCGCA
Source organism: Malurus melanocephalus (assembly GCF_030028575.1). Classification (NCBI taxonomy): domain Eukaryota; kingdom Metazoa; phylum Chordata; class Aves; order Passeriformes; family Maluridae; genus Malurus; species Malurus melanocephalus. The sequence continues at coordinate 275,382 of NW_026623704.1, forward strand.
GCTGAGCAAACGCGGCCGCTCAAGGGCACAATCCTGCTCCCTGCCCTGGGCACCACACCCCTGCCCAAACCCCGAGAGGAGAGCATGTCTCTACAGGCAGCAGTGAGATGCCTGGGCTAGCCCTGGGGTGCTGATGGAGAGAAGTCACCCGGGTGGAACCGCTGCCGGAGCGGCCGTGCCAAGGCCGGTCCTGGTGCCATGGGAAGCCTCCATGAACCACAGACCTGCCCACACCCAGACCTTCTGTCTGCAGCAAGATAGAAACTTCTATTTATTTTTTTTTAATTGGTTAAAAACGAAAATTTAGCCCTTAAGGGGCTTCGAAACAAGGTATTTCCCAAGTGCTTGGGACACCTTCGGCATTGCCGTTTTTAAGCGGATGTAATTTAATACGTTAATGATGAATTGGTTGAACTGCACTGTAAGAAGCCAAATGTTTTACAAATGTCAGTTCATCGTTTGTTTACTTATTTTAAAGCAAACATCTCCAGTGGACACAAATCCCTGCACTCCTCCTGCCCCGCTGGACTTTTCTCATGTTCCACCTGCCCTGAAATGCAGACACCTCTGACAGAAAACTATTTGTGAGCTAGGAGTAAACCATCTTCAGAAATGGAAGAGATAGGCAGTTATTTTGTGCTACCAGGAGAGAAAAATAAAGCAAAAACAAAGCTCAGCATCAAGCAGGGGTCAGAGACTAATTAGGTTTCCTTTTGAAGGGATTGTTATGAAATGAAGCCTGTGTGAAGAGCGGAGTGGCTTGTAAATCATCATCAAGCATAATCACYTTGGAAATAGAGCTGGGAGGTAGGTTTTTCCTCTCTCCTCTATTAGTTCAGCACAGCCAAAACAGAAGGGATTTTTTTAACTTTCCTATTTTCACAAGTGAGGGATGAATTACAAGATTCATCTTTCAACAATTTTTGTACAACAATTTTTCCTTYTTCTTTKTTTTTYYCCTAACACTCAGATTTACAACAGATTTAATTTTCCATTCCCTCCTCCCCCGTCTTCAGGAGAAAAAATATGAAACAAATTAAAAGAGCCACAGAGAAGATGCAGCCTGAAGTAGGAAAAATGAAACACTTAATAATTCCCTGCAGTTAACCTTAACCAGGTACCAGACTCCCACATACCAAGCACARTCCAGGGACTAAAATAGAAAACATTAAACATAAGAGCTGTCTTTTCTCCTAATAGACACTTATGGTTCACATGCCTCATTAAGAGGAGGATGATGACCAAAGCAAGGCACTCACCCCTCTCTTCTCGTGATGCTTCCCAGTAGAAATCCCAACCCACCTGCAAAAGTTGAAAAATCCTCTTTCTCCCACCTCCGCTGCTCTTTAAAGAGCCCAGGTCGCTTGAGGAACGTGCTGTGTGATTGGTGGGGTGCCCATCACATGAGGAAAACTTTTTTTTTCTAGCCAAACCTGTTCCCCGGTCCTCCTGGGACCGGAGGGTGTCTCTGTGATTCTTAGATCATATCGGAATGCCGTTGTGCCGAAAACACAAAGCTTTAAAGAATTTCTATTATTATACTCACTAAAGGGTGGATGAGTGAGTCACTCATACGAGGTACTTGAACTTTAAAGAGGATGGGCAAGTTGGAAAGACGTAAATATACAAAGATTGCTGGATTGCTTTTTGAACGTAAGTAGAAGAAGAATGTACTGAATRGAAAAAGAAAGTAAATTAGTTTTAATGTTTTCATTTAATTATGTTGCATGAGAAAGACCCAGTGGTTTGGGTTGGATCCATTTTCTTTCTTTTTAGCTTGGGATTTTTTTGGAAACAAAAGTGTAAGTGTTGGCTGCTCTGCAAGATGCTGTGGATAATATGAAAAGAGGGAAGTGTATTCCCTTTCCTTGGGCACTCTGGATTTTTAACATATTCAGTCTTATTAAGACTGAGCTAAGTCAAGCACAGACACTTTAATTGGCCAGTGATGAACTGAGAAGAGCTAAGGCTGAGGAACACAGCAGAAAAGGAATGTCTCTCACCTTCCTCTCCCTCACTCCTTCCAGTACAAGCCTGCCAAAAGCCACAATTCATTTTACTGGAGCCTTGAACATGTCTCTGGCAAAAGCACAAGTGGTTGTGCTTGGTGTTCTTCCTCTGCTGGTGCAAAAACCAGCCAAATAAATAACGGGCTTGGGAAAGGTGATGGAAATTCCATGTCATTAGAGTCCTTCACAACAAAAACAGGTATGAAAATAACAGTGTATGTCCTACTGGTAGCCATCCTGACAAGTATTTTGTGCAAAATTAGTGAGAACTGCAGCAGTTCTAATGTCTTATGGATCCCTTTGGTACTTGTAGACAACTGAAAAGACATCCAGCTCTTCCATGAGATCCCTGTGACATTTGACCCTGAAGAAAAGACAGACTTTTGGCATTTCCAGCTCCATGAKGTATCACAGAGATAAGCAAAAGAAGACCCAGCCATTGCAGCCAGCCTGATTTAGTAGAAAGGGACAGGAAAGTAGTCCTTTGGGGTCTTCAAGCCTACAGATTTTCCAGACTTAAATGACTCAGACCTCCTTGCCCACTCTTTGTGTTCCTACAACATGTGAAGTCTATTTTGGTGCAGTTGCCACCCTATATTTTKGCAATGCTGGTGGGACCAGGTGTTTCACACCAGCTGGTGTGCTGRGCTCTAGGAAGGCAGGCTCCCATCATTGTTGTTGGACATTGAGAGCAGCTGTCAGGGGAAGAAATAATGCATCCATCTCCTGAACATCACAGCCTGGCTGATCTTGGGGCAGTGATTAGACAAAAGCCTGCCATGGTAAGGCACCCCATCACATCTCAGCTGGGAGGAGAAATGAGGCAGCACCTGTGGAAAGAGAAGAGA
>NW_026623704.1:278699-291747 GCF_030028575.1 Malurus melanocephalus
TGCCAAAAGCTGTTAGAGTGAATCCTTGTTTGGGCTARAAGAGTGGCTTAGGCTGGAGTGGGTGGTGGTCACTTCAGATGCCATCACCATTTAGCTGCTCACAGCTTGGTAATCTGGTTTAGAACCTGGGTAAGAATATTTTTGATGATCTCTGGAGAGAAATTTGGTATGTTGAAGGAGAGAGTTGGGATGGGGGTTTTTGTTTGTTTCTTTGCACTTGTTTTGGTGTGTGCCAGCATGGTCAGACTATTAGGTTATTACACAAATGCCTGTGCAGAGCAGAGGGTCAGACAGAGACCTTGTCTGGGRASGGAGCTCAGAGGGGCTGAAAAGCCAGCTCTGGGAAGCCCTGGTGCCTCCATGGGTACCTCCAGCAGGGCTCCTGCAGCTGTTGAACCTCTCCTTTAGGTCTGTGTCTCACTGGCATACTGCAGATGGACCAACACTTCCACAGAGCCAGACCCAGACATTTGTGCAAGCTCTCACACTTGCAAAATCTCTGGACTCCTGAGTGTGCACACCCCCCAGAGAGCTGTGTGTACACACGTATGTGTGCACATTACAAACCCATGCACATTCAAACCCATAAATTTCTTTGTGCATGCACACACAGATCCACATATGTGCACAGCTCTGCTGCGTATGAGCTAAAAGCAAATTGGGGCTCGGGAGTGAAGACACACTGACATTTGGGATTTCATCTTGAGGGACAGTCAAATACTAAGGCCACAGCCTGGCCTGTTTTCAGATGGAGGTGGAAAATGAAACTTCTGAGATCTATCACTTGGTTATTGCAAAGTGCTCAGTGGGTGACAGGGCAAAGTTAGAACATGCCTGTCACAAAGTATGCTGTTTATTCAAAATTGTCATGGAAGGCATGCTGGAGGATGCCCAAAGCTGTTGAAAAGGGCTGATTAAATGTTGTGGTTCGTTCCAGTGTGGTGGTCCCCCTCCTCACCTCTAAGAACACTTCCCCACCTCCCTGAATCCTTTGAATTTCTTCTCTTCATAGCATGGAATTAATGATTTAAGACAGATAATACAGGAGGGAGTGAGCACAGAGGGAAGAAAAGGAGCTTGTGGTCAAAGCAGCAGACTCCCAGGAGTCATCTCCACGACCCCCTCATGTCAGCYATCTGCCATCCATGAGCAGGAGACTCCTGACTGCATTTGCAACATTTGCAGGGTAAGATCAAAGCTTAMAGTTGAAGAAAATCCCTCATCCCARCYAGTGTGGCTTCAATGTTGGCCAAGCCCATGCACCCATGCACAGGTCCAGCTGCAGTGGACACACAGTGTTTGCTCCAGGGAGGGGACTTTTTCATGATTGCCCCTCCAGCACATGATGGCAACTTCACAGCAGCATTGCTGGGAGTGAAGCCAAGCAAGCTGCAAAGGTGATGCCCATGAGTAGAGGGGCTGCCACCTCTCCTGACAGAGTCCCCACCTCCCCAGCCAAGGGGACTTCTCCCAAAGGCCCCATCCCCAATTCCTGGCACCCAGCTTTGCTCCTGCATTCCCGGGAGGGCTGAGAACAGCTGCTTCCCAGCCCGCAGTTTGACCTTCCTYCCCTGGGCCAGATTTGGGTTTGATGCTTGTGTCTGCCACCCCAKCCCTCCACGTGCCATGGCTGGGAGCCAGCTCCTCCCTGGAGTAGAAGGGAATTCTACTTTGCACGGGGGTGAGGATGCAGGCTCTGGGGGACAGATGGCACAGTGGACATCTTGGGTTTGCAGCTGGCCTGGCCTCCTGCCAGCTGTGCCTCCTGCCTCTCCAGTGGAGCTGTGTCTTTTGCTACAGCTGCCTCCCCCTTTCAGCAACATTTTTGCCCTTTTTTGCCTCTTCTATACCTCACAATCTCAAGAGAGAGGAATAACTGTGGGGTGCAGTGAGTAAATAAGTGAACACCACCTAGTGAGATCAGGGCAAAGCAACTCTGTCTCTGAAACTGTTTACCAAACAGTGCTGAGTGTGGRGAGACAAATGGCATACCACGAGCAACAACCATGGGCTAATTATAGTGGGTTAGGATAAACCACGGGGCCACTGGCCAGCTAAACCTGCCAACATATAGGCTGAAAAGCAGAACTGTATATATATATTTAGTGTGATGTGGAATGCAGTCAGGAACTTCTTTCTAAAACCTCAGCTACCTTGGTGAAGAGCGTTACAGAGAATCCAGATACAGGCATCTTTGTGATGCTGGTAATGCTGGTGTTTTGCATTTAGCAATGAATATGGCATTGCACTCTTCATTCCTAAGAAGAGTGCTGTAGGCCACACTGTCAAGGACTGGGTTTTTTAAAATATTTTGGGTTAGGAGAGGGATGCACCTCATCTTTCTGATTTTGAAGGGTAGCTTTATTTATRAGCTTATAACCATGTCTGTGTTTTGCTGTCATAAAAACTTGCAATTTTGGGTGGTTGCGTAAAGCCCAAGCTACTGGAATCATRAGATTGCATGAAAATCTGTACTTTYAGCCTTTCAGAAGAGAATGTTTCTCCTGACATGTGAGCAAGCAGAATGGACAAAAAACTTGGAGGAAGCTGCTCTGTCTGGTAAAGAACAGAGGTCAGGCAGGGAACTGTTTCCCCGGGGAGTTTTGGGYTTGTGCTCATAGTGATATTTGCACATGTGGGTAAAGGCAGTGACAAATTAAACATTGGTACCCTGCTGCTAACAATTAGACCAACTGCTTTTGCTCCCTTCCTCAGTGGTCTCAACCTAAAATCTTAGAGAAGTAGTAGATTCTCAAAAAGATTAATATCTATTGGCTTTTACTAATGTTAATAAAGAAGAGCCTCAGGGTGCCTTCTTGTACTCACTGAAAGAGATTTGGGCTCTAAATCTCACCCAAAGGATGCCTCTTACTCTGCTGACTACAAAGGAAACTTGTAGGAGAGCYTCAACATAGGCCCGAGGCCAATTTCTGCAAAGGAAAATCCAGACCAAAGTATCTTCATCTTAGAGCTGTTGATCTCACCCAGGTCATTCAGCAACCTAAGGTCACATTTTTGTAGATGCAGAAACCAGAAKATGAAACAAGCACGGAGGAGCATGRGAGAGYCCAGAGGTCAMGCCCTGCCCTGACTCCCCTCCCACCAGCAGGAGTTTCTCCTGGCAGGGAATTGGAGCCAAGCCCAAGAGTGACGCTCCACAACCAACACCCTTGATGGCAGAAAGGGGTCTGTAAATGGGACATGATGTTCTCTTGAATCTCATCTCCAGATAAGGGCAGGCCAGATCACTCTGAACAGGAGCTTGGCCACAGGGAGGCATAAAATCATAGAATGGTTTGGATTGGAAGGAACCTGAAAGATTTCCTAGTTCTGACTGAAAGATTTTCTAGTTCTGACTCTCCTGCCCTGGGCAGGGATATCACTCACTAGATTAAGCTGCTCAGAGCCCCATTCAGCCTSGCCTGGAACACYTTCAGGGATGGGGCATCCAAAACCTCTCTGGGCAACCACTCTCTGARTAAAGCATGTTTTCCTAACATGTAATTTAAATCTGCCCTCTTCCAGTTTAAAGATATTGCCCTTTGTCCTATCACAACATCTCTCCCTCTTTTTTATAAAAGGTACCCTCTTTAGGTACTGGAAATTTGCAATGAGGTTTCTCCTAAGCCTTCTCCWAGTTGAATAAACCCATCTGTCTCAGCCTGTTGTCATAGGAGAGGAGCTTACAGGGAAGGCTCACAAGAGGACAGAAATCTCATTGTGCCTTGGCAAAGGATTGCCTAGGATTTGTAAAGAGATCTTTAGCAGGAGAAAAGCCTTTTGAGAAGGCAGAAATGTTCTGCTTGTGTTTCAGATAGCTTCGTTTCAGATAGCTTCATGGCAGTATCCAGGGAAAGTCTGCTAGACAATGTCTCTGTATTGCTCTTGGTTATGAATTTGAGGGGTTCCTGGCCTCTGAAAGACTGCATATGTCAATGTCAATACAGCCCTTAGGATGGGGTCCCAGCTCCCAAATGGCCTTGGCACCGTGATGGTCCTTTACTACTGTTGGTTCCATTGAGTTTCCCCTAACAGATCGGGAGCAAGCTGTTCTGTCTGGATTTAGTGACTGCATTGCTCCTGCTGATGGTTAAAAACCTCTCCTCCAAAATCCTGTCAGTCACGAGCTGCAACATGCCTCAAAGAAGAGGTCTTGTTTGGGAWCTTTTGTTGCTTGTTTGCGAGGGGCCAAAGAAATGGCGTTCATTAATTGATTCCAGCTTATTATTGGAGGGTGTTTGGGGATACCTCATTCCTCCCAAACCCACCCTCCTCTGCATTAGCTGCTTCTGATGCAGGAGGCCGTGAAGGGCTGGCAGTGGAGCACTGCCATCTACATATGGATATCTGTCAGTCTCCAGTTCCCAATACACTTGCTGCAAGCATATGTGTCATTTACCTCAGCATTTCCACCCTGCACCTAGCCAGAGGGCTGGAGCACCCAGCACAAAGAGGGAGGACAGTCAATTAAAGCTGCATCACAAGAGTCTTGGCAGCGGGAGGAAAAGGGGAATAGCAGAGGGTGTTGGCTGGTGCGACACTGCGATGGAAATAAAAATAGCACTCGCCTCGGGCGAGTTTATAGCGCTCCCGGGGTGACAGCCCCTGCCTTGGCAAGGGTGTGGTTGATGTCTCATTGCTTTGACACAACTGTAGGCATTGTCCAATATTCTTCCGCTGAAACTCTTTCAAGGTTTCAGTACCTAACCGGAAACTTCCCTGAGAAATCTGAAATTTGTGACGCTCAGACCCTGCTGCGCACTTTGGGTTTGACCCAGTCAACCCTGTACCCGGCTGTACCTGAGTTTCAGGTTCAGATGGACGATGGATGTGCTCGTGCTTTGGGCCATCCAGCCCTTCTATATCCATCTTTTTGCCACTGCTTGTAGCTATTCAATAACTGGACATAAACTCACGGAGTTAAGTCTTCCCTGCTTTTGAACTGCCTTTAGCAAAGGCTCAGCCGGTCTGTGCTGCCCTCTCATGGGCACACGTAGGAAAGGTTACATTTCATTCTGGTTTTTTATAGTTCAAGTTGGTTTTTCAACCTGCTAGTCCAGCGTTGTTTTTCCACACGTGATTTCTGAAAAGCCAAGAAGGCTTAGAACAATTGCYAAGAGGTCTGTGGAAGGTAACTAGGAAGAGTTATTCTATCTGTAGTTGTGCTGGACCCTGCTCATCTTTTCTAAAATGTTTTGTTCTTCATTTGCAAAGATTTAAACATCTAAGGGGGCAAAAAGCAGGGAGCTGTTGCTCCTAACAACAGGCTAACCTTCTCCCACATGCACTTCTATCTGCCATGGCAAACATTGGTAACACGGCATCACACCATGGTCAAGGAGTCTCTCAAGATAGTTCTGTTATGCTATCAAGGATTCAAACAACAGGGGCAAAAGCTGAGCTTTTTGATGAGCAGTGCTTGCTTTCAGTATTGTAGGGTTTCAGCAAAGTGGCAATGCTATGCTTCACTGAATCTCCTGGCARGGAGTCAGAATATTATGCTAGACCCAAGGGGATGCCTAAACTACAATGGGATAGAGCTGGCATCAATCTGCTCTTCAAAGGGACTGTGGTGTTCATGATGTTTATGTAAATTTGAGCCCCTGTTAAAAACGTTTGGGTCTCTGCCCATTTGCCTGCATGCAATATAACCTCCTCCCTAATGTCTRCTCTTCTGTCCAAACTCCACAAGCTCCTCAAGGTGGGAACTCTCTCCCTTCAAAGGCTGGTATGACGTGTTTTTTTCCACTAACAAACAATTACAGTATTACACATGCTTTTATTCACCCTTGTTTCCTGTTTTATGCTAGAAGATAAGCTGAAGGACAGGAAGGAGGAAGAATAGAGGTTACCTCTTTTCCTTACAAACTCCCTAGCCCTAACATGGATCCTGCCTCCTAGTTAATAATAATTTTTATAGTTGCACCACGTTCTAAATAAGGCATTTGCCTTAAAGGTTTGCAGGTTTATAGTGAAGTTTTCATTGCTAGTGTAAACTGAGAATTGCACTCGTTTAGCGACAATGCCTCCCTTTTTGTTTTGAGAAGTGTGCTTGATAAGCCTGGCTTTGTGCAGCCCCTTGTTCTTCCACCTCTTGCCACTTTAATATGTAACAATGAAAAATATACAAATAAACTCATTTTGGTCTCAAAGTAACAATGTCAAAAAGAAAATGGTTCCATTTCATAGTTTGTTTCTTTCCTGGCATTATTTCACTGCAGTTTGTGAGATAACACTAAACTTTCTCCTATTTTCTGAGCTGGAAGATGAGTAAGCCATGGAGATGTCCTTCCTAGTGCTTGAGAACCATAAGGTTTGTGACAAARGAAGGTGATCTCTTCCCACCTGTGAGAAGAGTTGCATGGGGAATTGAGATTACAGCCTTGAGGGAGAAGARCCACTCCATTCATTCATTCATAGCAGGAATTTCTAAAACAGACCAACTACTGTGATATCTGCAGTCAGTTTCCATTGTTGAATTATGCATATAGAAATCTCTTGCATCTGATTTGCCTAAATTAATCTGTTTTGTACTGACATTCCAGCTCACCACTTTTCCCCGGGTGAAGATGATGAGGGATTTTTCATTCAATCCATGTCACTTCAGCGTCTCAAAGTCCTCCTTTTCACTGACTGTTCGTCAAACTATGGCCATGAGCTTTTGGTGATGCTGCTACATTCAGTGTTGTCCATAAAGACAGTCCCCAAAAAGGAATGCAGCCACGGATATTAATACYAGACCTTAAGGAAATGTTTCTTCATGTTCTCCTGCATTTCATCCAGCTGAAAGAATGGTCAAGAGAAACTTTCCCTGGAATACAACCTGGAGGCATGTCAGACAGGGTTTGATCAATTTGCCCCTGTACACTCCCTTTCCAAGCACTTCCACATTCTCCAGCGTTCAGCCAGAGCTCTCTTTAGCTCAGCTCTTTGCTGGATTTTACCCAGAGGTCATTTTCTTCCATTTCAGACAAGAAAGCAGTTGCTGCTGCCTACTATGAGTTCCACACGATTGTGAAACTTTGAAATCAATGGCATTTAACYAGCTCAAAGTTGGTGTTATGTAGCAATGATTCATACCCAGTGAGTCACAATGAAATGTCTCACGCTGTAAGCTGATGCCCATTGAAGGGAGATCTTGCCTGCACCCTCCACCTAACTAAGAACAAGAACAGAGGCTGTGTGAATTTTTCAAAGGATTTTTAACCAGCTGTTGCAACATATTTTTTTTTCCATTGGTTAGAAGAAGTACATAGGCAACTTTAGTATTGCTTGGGGCAGCTGAGTCATAARTTCCATACAGAGTTGGCAGAAAAAGAAATTGAGGTTTTGGACCAATAGATCTATTTTACAGGGATTATAATTTCTTCCTGATTGGCTCCTCTGCATTCTGCCTCTGGAGGAGCACAAGGTTCACACCAGAAACAATCTGGGAATCATATGGTCATGCCATTTGGCAGGTGAACTGGGTGTTGCACCTCTGTGCTTGTCCATGGATGAACAAAAAAATCTGTTGCTTGAAAACAATGTGCTTTCTCAGTACCCAGCTCATACTACAGAGGAATCWTCCTTGGGAACTACAAACTTACTCCAACTTCCACACCTTCCACTTCATGACTTATCCATTAGAAGTACACAGAAATACACAGGTGTGGTAAAAAAAAAACACCCAAACCACCCTTTTAAAAAGAATGCACTTCAGTGCACAGCCATTTCCCTCATGGAGAGGAAAAAGAGCAAACAACAGATGTTGGTCACGTTGCTTAGCACATTCTGGAGAGCATTCAAATGTACTGTGACTAGTGACTGCACTAGTGTGCTATAAGGACTTATATGGAATAGTTTCGGTTACAGACAAGGAACTGCTAATTCCTTCTGAGCACTCAAGGCAAGAAATTTAATGACAGTTTAATGTCAYGTTGATAAATGTCCACTTATGAAGAAGAAACAAGGATCCAATRGTTTTGGAAAGCAATTGTGGAAAAGGGAGAGTTGCTCTGGAATTAAGACTACAGTAAAAGTTTCCATTTTAAATCTAACTTTTCTTCTTCAGCACAGAAAAGCCTTCTCAAAAACAAACAGCAGTGCCTTAATGTGAAGTAGAATTTTTCTAGAGCTCAAGCGTATTTTTTAGAAGAACTCCAAAGCTGGTCAAAAAGAACAGCTGCGTAACACTACCTTAAACAATCTGGAGAATACATTYCTGTTTTCATAAAATTATATTTGATAATCCGAGAGGCTTGAGGTGAAGGAAGTGACATTTCTCCTCAGCTTATTATAAGTTCCCCAAGATCTCTGGTCAAAGTCTTTGCTCAAAGCTGATCAACTCCCCCCTAACTCTGTGGAAGTTGAAGGATTGTCCTTGGCCTATGCCTTCCCCAGTCTCATGCCATCTACAGATGACAGCTCCAGGTCCAAAGAGCTGTCCTGGGTCCAGACTCATCCATTTCTATACAACTGATGCTCCTCAAAGGAGAGAGACCTCTCCTTAGTGGAGAGAAAAGAACAGAAAACACTGTTTCTCTTTTCYGAGAAGCAGACAAGACAGATGCTCTCACTTATGTGCACTGGGGAGGATTTCTTGCTTCCACACAGCCACTTTGTTAGCATGAGATGAGGTGGCCAGGTCACCAAATGAAAATTGTGGTCCTGAGATTACTGAGGAATGCTGGGTATGGCCTCTCTTGCAAAACTTCTGTCATCTGTAAGAAAGACTGCTTTCCAGCTCATTTTGACCTACCTGACAGAAGAATTAAGGATCTTCCCTTGCATAACTTCTTTAATGCTGACATGAAGTTGAAGGCATACACTTACAGGCTGAGAACATATTACAGATCAAAAGCTTTTTGTAAGTAAAAGGGATCAACAAAATGCAATACCCAAATGACRGAAGCAGGAAATGTACACTGAGGGCTGCACCTCAAGGCACCCCAATCCTGTTCTACAACAAAATTCAAAGACATGTCAGCTTCTCCATSTCCTGGGACAATGTGCTGACGAGTGATCATAGTGATAAGAAGGTTTCAGACCCTGTCTTCATCTTCCATACATTTCAGGTTCCACAGAGATATATTAGGACAGGGCATTTAGACATTGTTTTTCAGCCTGATACATTTTTGGTCAAGAGTTTGTAAACAGACCAATCTCAGATTCTAAGTGTAAGATTCTCCTAGTTGCTGGAGATAAGTAGGGATTTCAAAAGCATCTCTCTGCTGCAGTAGGACCTAAATGCCTAAATCTACATTAAACCTCTTATAAAACCAATGAAGATTTAATCTGAATCTTGAGCCATCTTTAGGCTCACTACAACCTTGTAAAACTSCCTGCCCTATGAATGACAGGGGTGCTTACCTGTCTTCAGTCTAGAATCACATGAGTTAACTGATCCTTTTTGAGAAACTCAGACAGAAAGAAAACTTATCTCAGACATGAAATTTGTATGCCAAATACTTGCCCTCTGTTAGTCCCAGACTTCTGGCGCCCAGGCTGTGCCGTGGAGAATCACACAACCTAATCATCATACATTATTTTTTTAAAAATAGATAGCTGGAAGTTTTTATGGTGTTCTCTTCATAGCCATAGAGACAGTAATTTGGGAATTCTCTACCATTCATCAGGAAATTACAGCACTTGCCTAAAAAAGAGAAAAGCCTGGAGTGACAAAAAAAAACAAACCTTCCTGGCAACTACTGCACATACACAATCTATTAAGCCAAAATAACAGTATGCCCTGTTGCACATTTTAAATAATTGTCAGTTAAGGGAAAAGAAGAAGAAAGAAAAAGTTTTTTTTTACAGGGTAGAAACAGACACTTGGATAGTATGAAAACAAGGATTSTAAGTGTTTCAAAGATCAAAAGCAGTTCAAATTATGTGTTTGCAAAATGTACCTTGACTCTTAATTCTCTGGGCTACCAGTGCTTGGTTTTGGTTTGTTTGGTTTTATTCACCTCCCACATTCCTGAGTGACAATGCCTTTTGAAAGAATAAAGGGTGTGTGTGCAACTGTTGCTTTACTGTTCTGGTCATACACTGGGCAACCCCAAAAAGCACAGTGATGGTTAAGGGTGGGACAGCTGTATCAGTATGTAGAAGAGGCAGAGAGACAGATTCTTGCATCAGAGGAGCCCTGGGGGCAGTGGGAAAGCCCAGACCCAGTCTATCAAAGAATTACTTTGGTGTTGCTGCATAACTGGACAGAGCAARCCACCAATGCAACATGAAAAAAGAAGGCTGTGGGTTGTCCAGGRCTGCTTTTTAATTCTACTTGTGTGCTTTAATTCTATTTTTGTGCTTGCATTGTCTGAGCTGAGCAGTTTCTCTGCACAGAAAGGCAGTCTGGGGTGGCCTAAATATGGGATTTAAGCATTTATATACATAGGAGCTCAGCAGACCTGCCCCTTCAAATGTGCAATATATGCATGCAGGTCCATGAACACTTAGATCTCAGTCTGTGATTCCAAACCAATACCTTGTTGTTGGATTTAAACCCAAGGGGAAGCACAAGCACACAAAACAGAGAAACCAGGCAAGAGACAGACAAGCAGAGTTTTCCAAGTTATTGCCAATGACTGTTTGGGGCTGTGAAGGCATAGTGTGGCAATACCATAAGAGCACAGTCAGCAGGGGCCAAAAGGAGTGTACTGGCCCTCTTCTGGAGACACCTATGCATCTGTGTTCTCTGGTGTTATCTGTGCAGCTGGTTCTGCTTGCCTGGCATCTATCAGAGACTGCACCTGGGCAAAAGGAAAAGGAAAAGGGTCATTTGGGATCTAATTTCCCTTCACACCTATGCCCAGAACTGACCTTGCCATTCCTCTGGAGGTTTTGCATTCAGTACACSATGAACCCAACAGCAAACCCCAAAGATGGTGCCTCTCCTGCCTGACCAGGGGCAATGAAAGAAGAGAGTCACTCTTTGCTTGTTTTCTTCTAACCTCATCCTTCTCCCAAGGAGCAACCCACACTTCTAACTCATYCCCAAACTCCTGTCTCACCTCATTGACTTTGAATTACCTGTGTTTTAACACCCTGCAGGATGAACAGAGACAGCTCTCCTGAATGGGGGCTGTGGGCAGAGAAAGTGTTCCCTCCCAGTTTGGGGTAGAGGCAGCTAGAGAAAGGTCACAGMGACATCTCTGTCATTAGCTTCCCTCACTTCTCAGCTAATTCCAGAGCACATTCACCCCATTCYTCCCCCCAGCCCTGCCATACCTTCCTTCCCTCTCCTCTTAGAGCACACATGGTCCCTCRCACCCCAGGCACTTGCTCCTGCCTGTTCTTTTCCCAAGAACACAGACACACAGTGAGAGAAACAGTCCTGAGCTTACCAAGATTGTGGWGTCAGCAAAGCTGACCCCGTCCCCACTGAGCCCCAGCAAGGAACCATACCTGCTGCAATATAAACTGCAAGGGGTCATCAGGCTGATGGAACACCAGTTTTTCTGTGATGTCCTGAGACAGAGACAGACAAAAGGAGAGAATTATTGATTCTTGGATAGATGGGTGGCTGCACTTCCTGTTCAAATGCATTTTAAAAAGCAAGAATCTCTTTCAGACACCGAAGATGATTAAGGGTCCTTTTTCACAGTTTTTTATTAAGTCTGTACTTAATAAAGCATAGGACAAGGAGTGATCTGRGAAAGGGATAATTTGGTTTAAGTTAACTTTAGGTCAATCTTTTCAAAAAAGCCTCTGGAAGGAGATGGGAAATATGTATTTCACCTGAAATATCTCCAGAATTTTATGTTCCTCCACATAATTRATGGCGAGTTGATAGGGGTCTCCAAATGCCTCTGGATTTTCCACTGATTGAAAATTAAGCTCTGCTGCTGTCAACAGAGTCTCAACTGTGTTACTGCTATCCTGTGTGGAGTCAGAGGCATACATCTTGACTTGGAAACCTGCAAGTTCATCCACWGGTGATCTGATCTCAGGTGAGCTTTCCCTGCATGCAGATTATACAAAGAGCAGGAACTGGTCCTCAGAACGTGGTGGTTTCTTGACAGCCAGCTGGTCTGCAGACACTGGTAGCTCCACTACAGATGGCTGGGCTGCAGATGTTGGTGTTTCCACGCCAGGTAAGTCATCCAGGGATGGTACAGATTCAGCTGTAGGTGTGTGTGTGGTCTTCAGGTGGTTCAGCAGATGGTGGTATGCCAGATTGCTCCAGTTCAGATTCTGGATAATCATGGAGCCCTTGCTAAAATATTTAAYAGATAAAGAACAAAGAGTATTTCAAACATGTCTTTCCACAAACCAGATATGACACATTACTCCATCTTTCTGCAAATATGCTGCAGCCCCACTTAAAGCATGCACTAACAGGCTTTAATTTCTGTGACTGACCACACCTGCACCTTCTGCATGATCCCAAACTTCACTTAAGCTCAGGCCCAGRCCTTCAGAACCGGCCTGAATAAGGCAGCAGTTGTATCTGTGCCTGATCCTCACTGACTGGTTTTCCTAAGGTGACTCAAAGTGTATATTCTAGGTTGCTTTGTCTCTATGGAAGTCCCTTGGATGGATCCCAGACCCAGCTCATGACTTTTCCTTGCCTGGGACTGTTGGGGAACCCTCTGCTGTGCCACCCTGTCTGCCCTGCGGTTGTCCTGCAGCTCCAGGTTTGCTCCCAGACAGCAGCAGAGGAAATTCGTGTAGGCCTCACCCATCTCTCTCTTGAGCAGCCAGCGGTGTGCTGTGCTGTATCCATGCCCCAAATTCCCATTCCTAGACCCGTGACTGAGTGCAGGCACTCTKGCCCGGTTTCTTCCTCCCATCCCCAGCCCCGATTGTCGCGGTGTTGCCTGAGGCGGGGTAGGACCGAGGGGGAGCGGGTCCTGCTGGAGTTAGGAATGAGGGGCTCGCTCCCGGGAACAACGGGTGCCAAAGGAGACGGTGGGTGGTGGGAGGCGGTCAGGGAAGCAGCCAGGGAAGCAGCCAGGGAAGCACAGAGGTTGCGGTTCCCGCCCGGGGCTCTCCCTCACCTGCCCCCGGCTCTGAAGGGAAGGGCAGGGGCCGCTTCGCCCCCCGCCGGCGCCGGCTCTTT